>NW_027453906.1:0-124961 GCF_040206685.1 Ascaphus truei | reverse complement strand
GGGGAGAGAGGGGGGAGAGAGGGGGGAGAGAGGGGGAGAGAGGGGGAGAGAGGGGGGAGAGAGAGGGGAGAGAGAGAGGGGAGAGAGAGGGGGGAGAGAGAGGGGGGAGAGAGAGGGGGGACAGAGGGGGGAGAGGAGAGAGGAGGGACAGAGGGGGAGGAGGAGGAGAGAGGAGAGAAAGGGGGAGAGGAGAGAGGAGGAGAGAGGGGAGAGAGAGAGAGAGAGAGGGGGGAGAGAGAGGGGAGAGAGAGGGGAGAGAGAGAGGGGAGAGAGAGGGGGAGAGAGAGGGGGAGAGAGAGGGGGGAGAGAGGGGGGAGAGGGGAGGGGGGGGAGAGAGAGGGGGGAGGAGAGAGAGGGGGAGAGAGGGGGGAGGAGAGAGAGGGGAGAGAGAGGGGGGAGAGAGGAGAGAATGGGGGAGAGGGAGAGAGGAGAGAAATGGGGGGGAGAGGAGAGAGAGGAGGAGAGAGAGGGGGGAGAGAGGGGGGAGAGAGAGGGGGGAGAGGGGGGGAGAGAGAGGGGGGAGAGGGGGGGAGAGAGGAGAGGGGGAGAGAGGAGAGAGAGGAGGGGGAGAGAGAGGAGAGAGGGGAGAGAGGGGGGAGAGAGGGGGGGAGAGGAGAGAAAGGGGAGAGAGAGGGGGGAGAGAGGAGAGGGGGGAGAGAGGAGAGAGGGGGAGAGAGGAGAGAAGGGGAGAGAGAGGAGGAGAGAGGGGGGTGAGAGAGGGGGAGAGGAGGGAGAGAGGGGGGGAGAGAGAGGAGGAGAGAGAGGGGGGGGTAGAGAGGGGGGGTAGAGGGGGAGAGAGAGGGGGGAGAGAGAGGGGGCAGAGAGAGGGAGAGGGGGGAGAGAGGGGGAGAGAGGGGGGAGAGAGGAGGAGAGAAAGGGAGAGGGGGGGGAGAGGAGGGGGGGAGAGAGAGAGAGGGGGCGAGAGAGAGGGGGCGAGAGAGAGGGGGCGAGAGAGGGGGGAGAGAGGGGGGAGAGAGGGGGGAGAGAGGGGGGAGAGAGGGGGGAGAGAGAGAGGGGAGAGAGGGGGAGAGAGAGGGGGAGAGAGGGAGAGAGAGGAGGGAGAGAGAGGGGGGAGAGAGAGGGGGGGAGAGAGAGGAGGAGAGAGGGAGGAGAGAGAGGAGGAGAGAGAGGGGGGAGAGAGGGGGGAGAGAGGGGGGAGAGAGGGGGGAGAGAGGGGGGAGAGAGGGGGGAGAGAGGGGGGAGAGAGGGGGGAGAGAGGGGGGAGAGAGGGGGAGAGAGGGGTAGAGAGGGGGGAGAGAGGGGGGAGAGAGGGGGGAGAGAGAGGGGGCAGAGAGAGGGGGCAGAGAGGGGAGAGAGGGGGAGAGAGAGAGAGAGGGGGGAGAGAGGGGGGAGAAAGAGGGGGGAGAGAGAGGGGGGAGAGAGAGGGGGGAGAGGGGGGAGAGATAAGGGGGGAGAGATAGGGGGGGAGAGAGAGAGGGGGAGAGAGAGGGAACAGAGAGAGGGGGGAGAGAGAGGGGGCAGAGAGAGGGGGCAGAGAGAGGGGGCAGAGAGGGGGGGCAGAGAGGGGGAGAGGAGGGAGAGAGGGGGGAGAGAAGAGAGAGAGGGGGAGAGAAGAGAGAGAGGCGGGAGAGAAGAGAGAGAGGGGGGAGATAGAGAGAGAGGGGGGAGAGAGGGGGAAGAGAGGGGAGAGAGGGGGAGAGAGGGGGGAGAGAGGGGGGAGAGAGGGGGGAGAGAGAGGGGGAGAGAGAGGGGGAGAGAGAGGGGGAGAGAGGGGAGAGAGGGGGAGAGAGAGGGGGAGAGAGGGGGGAGAGAGGGGGGAGAGAGGGGGGAGAGAGAGGGGGAGAGAGAGGGGGAGAGAGAGGGGGAGAGAGAGGGGGAGAGAGAGGGGGAGAGAGGGGAGAGAGGGGGAGAGAGAGGGGGGAGAGGGGGGAGAGAGGGGGGAGACAGGGGGAGAGAGAGGGGGAGAGAGAGGGGGGAGAGAGAGGGGGGAGAGAGGGGGGAGAGGGGGGGGAGAGGGGGGGAGAGGGGGGGGAGAGGGGGGGGAGAGGGGGGGGAGAGGGGGGGAGAGGGGGGGGAGAGGGGGGGAGAGGGGGGGGAGAGGGGGGGGAGTGGAGAGAGAGGGGGAGAGAGGAGAGAAAGTGGGGAGAGAGGAGAGAGAGGAGGAGAGAGGGGGGGAGAGAGAGGGGGGAGAGAGGAGAGGGGGAGAGAGAGGAGAGAGGGGGAGAGGGGGAGAGAGGGGGAGAGAGGGGGAGAGAGGGGGGAGAGAGGGGGGAGAGGAGAGAGGGGGGAGAGAGGAGAGAAAGGGGAGAGAGGGGGGGAGAGAGGAGAGAGGGGGGAGAGAGGAGAGAAAGGAGGAGAGAGAGGGGGGAGAGAGAGGGGGGAGAGAGAGGGGGGAGAGAGAGGGGGGAGAGAGAGAGGGGGGAGAGAGAGGGGGGAGAGGGGGAGAGAGGGGAGAGAGGGGGGAGAGGGGGGGAGAGAGGGGGGAGAGAGAGTGGGGATAGAGAGAGAGAGAGAGGAGAGAAAGGGGGGAGAGAGGAGAGAGAGGAGAGAGAGGGGGAGAAAGAGGGGGGAGAGGGGGTGAGAGGGGGGGAGAAAGAGGGGGGAGAGGGGGTGAGAGGGGGGAGAGAGGGGAGAGAAGAGAGAGAGGGGGGGAGAGGAGAGAAAGGGGGGAGAGAGGAGGAGAGAAAGGGGGGAGAGAGGAGAGAGAGGGGGGGAGTGGGGAGAGAGAAGAGAGAGAGGGGGGAGAGAGGAGAGAGAGGGGGGAAGAGAGGGGGGAGAGAGGAGGGAGAGAGAGGGGGGAGAGAGGAGGGAGAGAGGGGGGAGAGAGGGGGGAGAGAGGGGGGAGAGAGGGGGGAGAGAGGGGGGAGAGAGGGGGGAGAGAGGGGGGAGAGAGGGGGGAGAGAGGGGGGAGAGAGGGGGGAGAGAGGGGGGAGAGAGAGGGGAGAGAGAGAGGGGAGAGAGAGGGGGAGAGAGGGGGGAGAGAGAGGGGGGACAGAGGGGGGAGAGGAGAGAGGAGGGACAGAGGGGGGAGAGGAGGGACAGAGGGGGGAGAGGAGAGAGAGAAGGGGGAGAGAGGAGAGAAAAGGGGGGAGAGGAGAGAGGAGGAGAGAGGGGAGAGAGGGGAGAGAGAGAGAGAGAGAGAGAGGGGGGAGAGAGAGGGGAGAGAGAGGGGGGAGAGAGGGGGGAGAGAGGGGGGAGAGAGAGGGGGGAGAGAGGGGGGAGAGAGAGGGGGGAGGGAGGGGGGGAGAGGAGGGGGGAGGGAGGGGGGGAGAGAGAGGGGGGGGAGGGGGGGGGAGAGAGGGGGGGAGGGAGGGGGGGAGAGAGAGGGGGGAGGGAGGGGGGGAGAGAGAGGGGGGGAGGAGAGAGAGGGGGGAGAGAGGGGGGAGAGGAGAGAGAGGGGAGAGAGAGGGGGGAGAGAGGAGAGAATGGGGGGAGAGGGGGGAGAGAGGAGAGAAATGGAGGGGGAGAGGAGAGAGAGGAGGAGAGAGAGGGGGGAGAGAGAGGGGAGAGGGGGGGGAGAGAGAGGGGGGAGAGGGGGGGAGAGAGGAGAGGGGGAGAGAGGAGAGAGAGGAGGGGGAGAGAGAGGAGAGAGGGGGAGAGAGGGGGGAGAGAGGGGGGGAGAGGAGAGAAGGGGAGAGAGAGGGGGGAGAGAGAGGGGGGAGAGGGAGAGAGGGGGGAGAGAGGAGAGAGGGGGGAGAGGAGAGAAAGGGGAGAGAGAGGAGGAGAGAGAGGGGGGTGAGAGAGGGGGAGAGGAGGGAGAGAGGGGGGAGAGGAGGGAGAGAGGGGGGAGAGGGGGGATAGAGGGGGGGGAGAGGGGGGATAGAGGGGGGATAGAGGGGGGAGAGAGGGGGGAGAGAGGGGGGAGAGAGGGGGGAGGTGAGTGTGGGTGGGAGGGGGGGAGGTGAGTGTGGGTGGGAGGGGGGGAGGTGTGTGTGGGTGGGAGGGGGGGAGGTGAGTGTGGGTGGGTGGGGGTGGTGAGTGTGGGTGGGGGGGGGTGAGTGGGGGAGGTGTGTGTGGGTGGGGGGAGGTGAGTGGGGGAGGAGAGTGGGGGAGGAGTGTGGGGGAGGAGTGTGTGGGGGGGGGTGGGGGAGGGGTGGGGGAGGGGTGGGGGGGGGGTGGGGGTGGGGGTGGGGGGGGGGTGGGGGGTGGGGGGGGAATGTGGGGGAGGGGTGGGGGAGGGGGGTGGGGTGGGGGAGGGGGGAGGGGTGGGGGAGGAGGGGAGGGGTGGGGGAGGAGGGGAGGGGTGGGGGATGGGTGGGGGGAGGGGGGGGAGGGGTGGGGGGGTGGGTGGGGGGGGGGGGAGGGGTGGGGATGGGTGGGGGAGGGGGGGAGGGGGGGGAGGGGGGGAGGGGTGGGGGAGATGTGGGTGTGTGGGTGGGGGAGGTGAGTGTGGGGGAGGTGATTGTGGGTTGGTGGGGAGGTCAGTGTGGGGGTGGGGGTGAGATGTGGGTGTGTGGGTGGGGAGAGGTGAATGTGGGGGAGGCGAGTGTGGTTGGGTGGGGGACGGGGGGAGGCGAGTGTGGGGGACGGGGGGAGGCGAGTGTGGGGGAGGGGGGGGGGAGGCGAGTGTGGGGGAGGGGGGGGAGAGGTGGGTGTGGGGGAGGGGGGGGAGAGGTGGGTGTGGGGGAGGGGGGGAGAGGGTGGGTGTGGGGGAGAGGTGGGTGTGGGGGAGGAAGGGGGAAGAGGTGAGGGGTGGGAGAGGTGAGGGGGGGGAGAGGTGAGGGGGGGGGAGAGGTGAGGGGGGGGGAGAGGTGAGGGGGGGGGGAGGAGTGAGGGGGGGGAGAGGTGAGGGGGGGGAGGGTGGGTGTGGGGGAGGGGGGGGAGAGGTGGGTGTGGGGGAGGGGGGGAGAGGTGGGTGTGGGGGAGGGGAGGTGAGTGTGGTTGGGTGGGGGGAGGTGTGTGTGGTTGGGTGGGGGGAGGGGGGGGAGAGGTGGTGTGTGTGGGGGAGGTGAGTGTGGTTGGGTGGGGGGGGGGAAGGGGAGGGAAGGGGGAGGGAAGGGGGGAGAGGTGAGTGTGTGTGGGGGGGTGAGTGGGTTGGGTGGGGGGAGGGGGGTGGGGTGAGAGGTGAGTGTGGGGGAGGTGGTGTGGTTGGGTGGGGGGAGGGAGGGGAGGGGGGGGAGAGGTGAGTGTGTGTGGGGGAGGTGAGTGTGGTTGGGTGGGGGGAGGGGAGGGGAGAGGGGGAGAGGTGAGTGTGTGTGGGGGAGGTGAGTGTGGTTGGGTGGGGGGAGGGGGGGAAGGGGAGGGGGGGAGAGGTGGGTGTGTGGGGGGGAGGTGAGTGTGGTTGGGTGGGGGGGAGGGAAGAGGAGGGGGGAGAGGTGAGTGTGTGTGGGGGAGGTGAGTGTGGTTGGGTGGGGGGTGGGAGGGGGGGGGGAAGGTGGTGTGTGTGGGGGGGTGGGTGTGGTTGGGTGGGGGGAGGGAAGGGGGGGAGGTGAGTGTGGGGGAGGTGAGGTGGGTGTGTGGGGGGGGAGGGGTGTGTGTGGGGGGGGGGGGGGGGTGAGTGTGGGGGTGGGGGTGGTTGTGTGGGGGGGGGGTGGGGAGAGGTGAGTGTGTGGGTGGGGGAGATGTGGGTGTGTGGGTGGGGGGGGAGAGGTGGTGTGTGTGGGGGGGTGGTGTGGTTGGGTGGGGGAGGGAAGGGGAGGGGAGAAGGTGGTGTGTGTGGGGGAGGTGGTGTGGTTGGGTGGGGGGGGGGGAGGGGGGGGAGAGGTGGTGTGGGGGAGGTGAGGTGGGTGTGTGGGGGGGGGGGGTGGGGTGGGGGGGGGGAGGGGTGAGTGTGGGGGTGGGAGGTGGTTGTGTGGGGGGAGGGGTGGGGAGAGGTGAGTGTGTGGGTGGGGGAGATGTGGGTGTGTGGGTGGGGGGGGAAGAGGTGAGTGTGGGGGAGGTGCAGGGTATAAGGAGAATTATAACAAAGCAGGACAGATCTTACCTTGCAGCAGCCATGGGTGGGAGGGGAAGGGGCGTGGTTAAATAAGTTATGCACTGATTGGCTGATCAAACGTGATGTCATGGATATTTACACAATGCATGCTGGGAATTGTAGTTACGATCTGTAATACTGTAAGAAAGAAGGACTACAAAGTGCAGGGGAGAGGAGAGAGGCTGCAGGGGGGGGGGAGAGAGGCTGCAGGGGGGGGGGGAGAGAGGCTGCAGGGGGGGGGGGAGAGAGGCTGCAGGGGGGGGGGGAGAGAGGCTGCAGGGGGGGGGGGGGAGAGAGGCTGCAGGGGGGGGGGGGAGAGAGGCTGCAGGGGGGGGGGGGGAGAGAGGCTGCAGGGGGGGGGGAGAGAGGCTGCAGGGGGGGGGGAGAGAGGCTGCAGGGGGGGGGGAGAGAGGCTGCAGGGGGGGGGGAGAGAGGCTGCAGGGGGGGGGGGGAGAGAGGCTGCAGGGGGGGGGGGGAGAGAGGCTGCAGGGGGGGGGGGGAGAGAGGCTGCAGGGGGGGGGGGAGAGAGGCTGCAGGGGGGGGGGGAGAGAGGCTGCAGGGGGGGGGGGGAGAGAGGCTGCAGGGGGGGGGGGAGAGAGGCTGCAGGGGGGGGGGGAGAGAGGCTGCAGGGGGGGGGGGAGAGAGGCTGCAGGGGGGGGGGGAGAGAGGCTGCAGGGGGGGGGGAGAGAGGCTGAAGGGGGGGGGGAGAGAGGCTGCAGGGGGGGGGGGGAGAGAGGCTGCAGGGGGGGGGGGAGAGAGGCTGCAGGGGGGGGGGGAGAGAGGCTGCAGGGGGGGGGGAGAGAGGCTGCAGGGGGGGGGGGAGAGAGGCTGCAGGGGGGGGGGGAGAGAGGCTGCAGGGGGGGGGGGAGAGAGGCTGCAGGGGGGGGGGGAGAGAGGCTGCAGGGGGGGGGGAGAGAGGCTGCAGGGGGGGGGGGGAGAGAGGCTGCAGGGGGGGGGGGGAGAGAGGCTGCAGGGGGGGGGGGGAGAGAGGCTGCAGGGGGGAGAGGCTGCAGGTGGGGGAGAGGCTGCAGGTGGGGGAGAGGCTGCAGGGGGGGAGAGGCTGCAGGGGGGGGAGAGGCTGCAGGGGGGGAGAGGCTGAAGGGGGGGAGAGAGGCTGCAGGGGGGAGAGAGGCTGCAGGGGGGGGGAGAGAGGCTGCAGGGGGGAGAGGCTGAAGGGGGGGAGAGAGGCTGCAGGGGGGGGAGAGGCTGCAGGGGGGAGAGAGGCTGCAGGGGGGAGGGGAGAGAGGCTGCAGGGGGGGGAGAGAGGCTGCAGGGGGGAGGGGAGAGAGGCTGCAGGGGGGGGAGAGGGGCTGCAGGGGGGGGAGAGGGGCTGCAGGGGGGGAGAGAGGCTGCAGGGGGGGGGAGAGGCTGCAAGGGGGGGGAGAGGCTGCAGGGGGGGAGAGAGAGGCTGCAGGGGGGAAGAGAGGCTGCAGGGGGGGAAGAGAGGCTGCAGGGGGGGAAGAGAGGCTGCAGGGGGGAAGAGAGGCTGCAGGGGGGAAAGAGGGGGGGAAGAGAGGCTGCAGGGGGGAAGAGAGGCTACAGGGGGGAAGAGGGGCTGCAGGGGGGGAAGAGGGGCTGCAGGGGGGGAAGAGGGGCTGCAGGGGGGGAAGAGAGGCTGCAGGGGGGGAAGAGGGTCTGCAGGGGGGGAAGAGAGGCTGCAGGGGGGGAGGAGAGGCTGCAGGGGGGGAAAGAGAGGCTGCAGGGGGGGAGGAGAGGCTGCAGGGGGGGAAAGAGAGGTTGCAGGGGGGGAAGAGAGGCTGCAGGGGGGAGAGAGGCTGCAGGGGGGGGAGAGAGGCTGCAGGGGGGGGAGAGGCTGCAAGGGGGGGAGAGAGGCTGCAGGGGGGGAGAGGCTGCAAGGGGGGGAGAGAGGCTGCAGGGGGGGAGAGAGGCTGCAGGGGGGGAAGAGAGGCTGCAGGGGGGGAGAGAGGCTGCAGGGGGGGAGAGGCTGCAGGGGGGGGGAGAGAGAGTCTGCAGGGGGGGAGAGAGAGGCTGCAGGGGGGGGAGAGAGAGGCTGCAGTGGGGGGGGAGAGAGGCTGCAGGGGGGGAGAGAGGCTGCAGGGGGGGGAGAGAGAGGCTGCAGGGGGGGGAGAGAGAGGCTGCAGGGGGGGAGAGAGGCTGCAGGGGGGGGGAGAGAGGCTGCAGGGGGGGAGAGAGGCTGCAGGGGGGGAGAGAGGCTGCAGGGGGGGAGAGGCTGCAGGGGGGGAGAGAGGCTGCAGGGGGGGAGAGAGGCTGCAGGCGGGGAGAGAGGCTGCAGGGGGGGGGAGAGGCTGCGGGGGGGGGAGAGGCTGCAGGGGGGGGAGAGGCTGCAGGGGGGGAAGGAGAGAGGCTGCAGGGGGGAGAGGCTGCAGGGGGGGGAAAGAGGCTGCAGGGGGGAGAGAGGCTGCAGGGGGGAGAGAGGCTGCAGGGGGGGGGAGAGAGGCTGCAGGGGGGGGAGAGAGGCTGCAGGGGGGGGGGAGAGAGGCTGCAGGGGGGGGGAGAGAGGCTGCAGTGGGGGGAGAGAGGCTGCAGGTGGGGGGAGAGAGGCTGCAGGGGGGGAGAGAGGCTGCAGGGGGGGAGAGAGGCTGCAGGGGGAAGAGGGGCTGCAGAGGGGGGGAAGAGAGGCTGCAGGGGGGAAGAGAGGCTGCAGGGGGGAAGAGAGGCTACAGGGGGGAAGAGGGGCTGCAGGGGGGGAAGAGAGGCTGCAGGAGGGGAAGAGGGGCTGCAGGAGGGGAAGAGGGGCTGCAGGGGGGGGAATAGAGGCTGCAGGGGGGGAGGAGAGGCTGCAGGGGGGGAAGAGAGGTTGCAGGGGGGGAAGAGAGGCTTCAGGGGGGAAGAGAGGCTGCAGGGGGGGAGAGAGGCTGCAGGGGGGGAGAGAGGCTGCAGGGGGGGAGAGAGGCTGCAGTGGGGGGAGAGAGGCTGCAGGTGGGGGGAGAGAGGCTGCAGGGGGGGAGAGAGGCTGCAGGGGGAAGAGGGGCTGCAGAGGGGGGGAAGAGAGGCTGCAGGGGGGAAGAGAGGCTGCAGGGGGGAAGAGAGGCTACAGGGGGGAAGAGGGGCTGCAGGGGGGGGAGAGAGGCTGCAGGGGGGAGGGGAGAGAGGCTGCAGGGGGGGGAGAGGGGCTGCAGGGGGGGGAGAGGGGCTGCAGGGGGGGAGAGAGGCTGCAGGGGGGGGGAGAGGCTGCAAGGGGGGGGAGAGGCTGCAGGGGGGGAGAGAGAGGCTGCAGGGGGGAAGAGAGGCTGCAGGGGGGGAAGAGAGGCTGCAGGGGGGGAAGAGAGGCTGCAGGGGGGAAGAGAGGCTGCAGGGGGGAAAGAGGGGGGGAAGAGAGGCTGCAGGGGGGAAGAGAGGCTACAGGGGGGAAGAGGGGCTGCAGGGGGGGAAGAGGGGCTGCAGGGGGGGAAGAGGGGCTGCAGGGGGGGAAGAGAGGCTGCAGGGGGGGAAGAGGGTCTGCAGGGGGGGAAGAGAGGCTGCAGGGGGGGAGGAGAGGCTGCAGGGGGGGAAAGAGAGGCTGCAGGGGGGGAGGAGAGGCTGCAGGGGGGGAAAGAGAGGTTGCAGGGGGGGAAGAGAGGCTGCAGGGGGGAGAGAGGCTGCAGGGGGGGGAGAGAGGCTGCAGGGGGGGGAGAGGCTGCAAGGGGGGGAGAGAGGCTGCAGGGGGGGAGAGGCTGCAAGGGGGGGAGAGAGGCTGCAGGGGGGGAGAGAGGCTGCAGGGGGGGAAGAGAGGCTGCAGGGGGGGAGAGAGGCTGCAGGGGGGGAGAGGCTGCAGGGGGGGGGAGAGAGAGTCTGCAGGGGGGGAGAGAGAGGCTGCAGGGGGGGGAGAGAGAGGCTGCAGTGGGGGGGGAGAGAGGCTGCAGGGGGGGAGAGAGGCTGCAGGGGGGGGAGAGAGAGGCTGCAGGGGGGGAGAGAGAGGCTGCAGGGGGGGAGAGAGGCTGCAGGGGGGGGGAGAGAGGCTGCAGGGGGGGAGAGAGGCTGCAGGGGGGGAGAGAGGCTGCAGGGGGGGAGAGGCTGCAGGGGGGGAGAGAGGCTGCAGGGGGGGAGAGAGGCTGCAGGCGGGGAGAGAGGCTGCAGGGGGGGGGAGAGGCTGCGGGGGGGGGAGAGGCTGCAGGGGGGGGAGAGGCTGCAGGGGGGGAAGGAGAGAGGCTGCAGGGGGGAGAGGCTGCAGGGGGGGGAAAGAGGCTGCAGGGGGGAGAGAGGCTGCAGGGGGGAGAGAGGCTGCAGGGGGGGGGAGAGAGGCTGCAGGGGGGGGAGAGAGGCTGCAGGGGGGGGGGAGAGAGGCTGCAGGGGGGGGGAGAGGCTGCAGGGGGGGGAGAGGCTGCAGGGGGGGAAGGAGAGAGGCTGCAGGGGGGAGAGGCTGCAGGGGGGGGAAAGAGGCTGCAGGGGGGAGAGAGGCTGCAGGGGGGAGAGAGGCTGCAGGGGGGGGGAGAGAGGCTGCAGGGGGGGGAGAGAGGCTGCAGGGGGGGGGGAGAGAGGCTGCAGGGGGGGGGAGAGAGGCTGCAGTGGGGGGAGAGAGGCTGCAGGTGGGGGGAGAGAGGCTGCAGGGGGGGAGAGAGGCTGCAGGGGGGGAGAGAGGCTGCAGGGGGAAGAGGGGCTGCAGAGGGGGGGAAGAGAGGCTGCAGGGGGGAAGAGAGGCTGCAGGGGGGAAGAGAGGCTACAGGGGGGAAGAGGGGCTGCAGGGGGGGAAGAGAGGCTGCAGGAGGGGAAGAGGGGCTGCAGGAGGGGAAGAGGGGCTGCAGGGGGGGGAATAGAGGCTGCAGGGGGGGAGGAGAGGCTGCAGGGGGGGAAGAGAGGTTGCAGGGGGGGAAGAGAGGCTTCAGGGGGGAAGAGAGGCTGCAGGGGGGGAGAGAGGCTGCAGGGGGGGAAGGAGAGAGGCTGCAGGGGGGGGAAAGAGGCTGCAGGGGGGGAGAGAGGCTGCAGGGGGGAGAGAGGCTGCAGGGGGGGGAGAGAGGCTGCAGGGGGGGAGAGAGGCTGCAGGGGGGGAGAGAGGCTGCAGTGGGGGGAGAGAGGCTGCAGGTGGGGGGAGAGAGGCTGCAGGGGGGGAGAGAGGCTGCAGGGGGAAGAGGGGCTGCAGAGGGGGGGAAGAGAGGCTGCAGGGGGGAAGAGAGGCTGCAGGGGGGAAGAGAGGCTACAGGGGGGAAGAGGGGCTGCAGGGGGGGAAGAGAGGCTGCAGGAGGGGAAGAGGGGCTGCAGGGGGGGAATAGAGGCTGCAGGGGGGGAGGAGAGGCTGCAGGGGGGGGAAGAGAGGTTGCAGGGGGGGAAGAGAGGCTTCAGGGGGGAAGAGAGGCTTCAGGGGGGAAGAGAGGCTGCAGGGGGGGAGAGAGGCTGCAGAGGGGGGAAGAGGGGCTGCAGAGGGGGGAAGAGAGGCTGCAGGGGGGGGAGAGGCTGCAGGGGGGGAAGGAGAGAGGCTGCAGGGGGGAGAGGCTGCAGGGGGGGGAAAGAGGCTGCAGGGGGGAGAGAGGCTGCAGGGGGGAGAGAGGCTGCAGGGGGGGGGAGAGAGGCTGCAGGGGGGGGAGAGAGGCTGCAGGGGGGGGGAGAGAGGCTGCAGGGGGGGGGAGAGAGGCTGCAGTGGGGGGAGAGAGGCTGCAGGTGGGGGGAGAGAGGCTGCAGGTGGGGGGAGAGAGGCTGCAGGGGGGGAGAGAGGCTGCAGGGGGAAGAGGGGCTGCAGAGGGGGGGAAGAGAGGCTGCAGGGGGGAAGAGAGGCTGCAGGGGGGAAGAGAGGCTACAGGGGGGAAGAGGGGCTGCAGGAGGGGAAGAGGGGCTGCAGGAGGGGAAGAGGGGCTGCAGGGGGGGGAATAGAGGCTGCAGGGGGGGAGGAGAGGCTGCAGGGGGGGAAGAGAGGTTGCAGGGGGGGAAGAGAGGCTTCAGGGGGGAAGAGAGGCTGCAGGGGGGGAGAGAGGCTGCAGGGGGGGAAGGAGAGAGGCTGCAGGGGGGGAAAGAGGCTGCAGGGGGGGAGAGAGGCTGCAGGGGGGAGAGAGGCTGCAGGGGGGGGAGAGAGGCTGCAGGGGGGGGAGAGAGGCTGCAGGGGGGGAGAGAGGCTGCAGTGGGGGGAGAGAGGCTGCAGGTGGGGGGAGAGAGGCTGCAGGGGGGGAGAGAGGCTGCAGGGGGAAGAGGGGCTGCAGAGGGGGGGAAGAGAGGCTGCAGGGGGGAAGAGAGGCTGCAGGGGGGAAGAGAGGCTACAGGGGGGAAGAGGGGCTGCAGGGGGGGAAGAGAGGCTGCAGGAGGGGAAGAGGGGCTGCAGGGGGGGGAATAGAGGCTGCAGGGGGGGAGGAGAGGCTGCAGGGGGGGGGGAAAGAGGTTGCAGGGGGGGGGAAGAGAGGCTTCAGGGGGGAAGAGAGGCTTCAGGGGGGAAGAGAGGCTTCAGGGGGGAAGAGAGGCTGCAGGGGGGGAGAGAGGCTGCAGAGGGGGGAAGAGGGGCTGCAGAGGGGGGAAGAGAGGCTGCAGGGGGGGGAAAGAGGCTGCAGGGGGGAGAGAGGCTGCAGGGGGGGGAGAGAGGCTGCAGGGGGGGGAGAGAGGCTGCAGGGGGGGAGAGAGGCTGCAGGGGGGAGAGAGGCTGCAGTGGGGGGAGAGAGGCTGCAGGTGGGGGGAGAGAGGCTGCAGGTGGGGGGAGAGAGGCTGCAGGGGGGGAGAGAGGCTGCAGGGGGAAGAGGGGCTGCAGAGGGGGGGAAGAGAGGCTGCAGAGGGGGGGAAGAGAGGCTACAGGGGGGAAGAGGGGCTGCAGGGGGGGAAGAGAGGCTGCAGGAGGGGAAGAGGGGCTGCAGGGGGGGGGAATAGAGGCTGCAGGGGGGAGGAGAGGCTGCAGGGGGGGGAAGAGAGGTTGCAGGGGGGGAAGAGAGGCTGCAGGGGGGAAGAGAGGCTGCAGGGGGGGAGAGAGGCTGCAGAGGGGGGAAGAGGGGCTGCAGAGGGGGGAAGAGAGGCTGCAGGGGGGGAGAGAGGCAGCAGGGAGGAAGAGAGGCTGCAGGGGGTGGAAGAGAGGCTGCAGGGGGGAGGAAGAGAAGCTGCAGGGGGGAAAGAGAGGCTGCAGGGGGGGGAAGAGAGGCTGCAGGGGGGGGAAGAGAGGCTGCAGGGGGGAAGAGAGGCTGCAGGGGGGGGAGAGGCTGCAGGGGGGGAGAGAGGCTGCAGGGGGGGGAGAGAGGCTGCAGTGGGGGGAGAGAGGCTGCAGGTGGGGGGAGAGAGGCTGCAGGGGGGGAGAGAGGCTGCAGGGAGAAGAGGGGCTGCAGAGGGGGGGAAGAGAGGCTGCAGGGGGGAAGAGGGGCTGCAGGGGGGGAAGAGAGGCTTCAGGAGGGGAAGAGGGGATGCAGGGGGGGGAATAGAGGCTGCAGGGGGGAAGAGAGGCTGCAGGGGGGGAGAGAGGCTGCAGAGGGGGGAAGAGGGGCTGCAGAGGGGGGAAGAGAGGCTGCAGGGGGGGAGAGAGGCAGCAGGGAGGAAGAGAGGCTGCAGGGGGTGGAAGAGAAGCTGCAGGGGGGGAAAGAGAGGCTGCAGGGGGGGGAAGAGAGGCTGCAGGGGGGGGAAGAGAGGCTGCAGGGGGGAAGAGAGGCTGCAGGGGGGGGAGAGAGGCTGCAGTGGGGGGAGAGAGGCTGCAGGTGGGGGGAGAGAAGCTGCAGGTGGGGGGAGAGAGGCTGCAGGGGGGGAGAGAGGCTGCAGAGGGGGGGAAGAGGGGCTGCAGAGGGGGGGAAGAGGGGCTGCAGAGGGGGGGAAGAGAGGCTGCAGAGGGGGGGAAGAGAGGCTACAGGGGGGAAGAGGGGCTGCAGGGGGGGAAGAGAGGCTGCAGGAGGGGAAGAGGGGCTGCAGGGGGGGGAATAGAGGCTGCAGGGGGGGAGGAGAGGCTGCAGGGGGGGGAAGAGAGGTTGCAGGGGGGGAAGAGAGGCTGCAGGGGGGAAGAGAGGCTGCAGGGGGGGAGAGAGGCTGCAGAGGGGGGAAGAGGGGCTGCAGAGGGGGGAAGAGGGGCTGCAGAGGGGGGAGAGAGGCAGCAGGGAGGAAGAGAGGCTGCAGGGGGTGGAAGAGAGGCTGCAGGGGGGAGGAAGAGAAGCTGCAGGGGGGGAAAGAGAGGCTGCAGGGGGGGAGAGAGGCTGCAGGGGGGAGAGAGGCTGCAGTGGGGGGAGAGAGGCTGCAGGTGGGGGGAGAGAGGCTGCAGGGGGGGAGAGAGGCTGCAGGGAGAAGAGGGGCTGCAGAGGGGGGGAAGAGAGGCTGCAGGGGGGAAGAGAGGCTGCAGGGGGGAAGAGGGGCTGCAGAGGGGGGAGAGAGGCAGCAGGGAGGAAGAGAGGCTGCAGGGGGTGGAAGAGAGGCTGCAGGGGGGAGGAAGAGAGGCTGCAGGGGGGGGGGGAGAGGCTGCAGGGGGGGAGAGAGGCTGCAGGGGGGAGAGAGGCTGCAGTGGGGGGAGAGAGGCTGCAGGTGGGGGGAGAGAGGCTGCAGGGGGGGAGAGAGGCTGCAGGGAGAAGAGGGGCTGCAGAGGGGGGGAAGAGAGGCTGCAGGGGGGAAGAGAGGCTGCAGGGGGGAAGAGGGGCTGCAGGGGGGGAAGAGAGGCTTCAGGAGGGGAAGAGGGGATGCAGGGGGGGGAATAGAGGCTGCAGGGGGGAAGAGAGGCTGCAGGGGGGGAGAGAGGCTGCAGAGGGGGGAAGAGGGGCTGCAGAGGGGGGAAGAGAGGCTGCAGGGGGGGAGAGAGGCAGCAGGGAGGAAGAGAGGCTGCAGGGGGTGGAAGAGAGGCTGCAGGGGGGAGGAAGAGAAGCTGCAGGGGGGAAAGAGAGGCTGCAGGGGGGGGAAGAGAGGCTGCAGGGGGGTGAAGAGAGGCTGCAGGGGGGAAGAGAGGCTGCAGGGGGAAAGAGAGGCTGCAGGGGGGAAGAGAGGCTGCAGGGGGGGAAGAGTGGCTGCAGGGGGGAGAGGCTGCAGGGGGGAAGAGAGGCTGCAGGGGGGGAAGAGGGGCTGCAGAGGGGGGGAAGAGAGGCTGCAGGGGCGGAAGAGAGGCTACAGGGGGGAAGAGAGGCTACAGGGGGGGAAGAGGGGCTGCAGGGGGGGAAGAGGGGCTGCAGGGGGGGAAGAGGGGCTGCAGGGGGGGAAGAGGGGCTGCAGGGGGGGGAGAGAGGCTGCAGGGGGGGTGGAGAGGCTGCAGGGGGGAGGAGAGGCTGCAGGGGGGGAAAGAGAAGTTGCAGGGGGGAAGAGAGGCTGCAGGGGGGGAAGAGAGGCTGCAGGGGGGGAGAGAGGCAGCGGGGAGGAAGAGAGGCTGCAGGGGGTGGAAGAGAGGCTGCAGGGGGGAGGAAGAGATGCTGCAGGGGGGGGGAAAGAGAGGCTGCAGGGGGGGGGAAAGAGAGGCTGCAGGGGGGGGAAGAAAGGCTGCAGGGGGGAGAGAGGCTGCAGGGGGGAAGAGAGGCTGCAGGGGGAGAGAGGCTGCAGGGGGGAGAGAGGCTGCAGGTGGGGGGGAAGAGAGGCTGCAGGTGGGGGGGAAGAGAGGCTGCATGGGGAGAGAGGCTGCAGGGGGAGAGAGGCTGCAGGGGGGAGAGGCTGCAGGGGGGAGAGAGGCTGCAGGGGGGAAGAGAGGCTGCAGGGGGAGAGAGGCTGCAGGGGGAGAGAGGCTGCAGGGGGGAGAGAGGCTGCAGGTGGGGGGGAAGAGAGGCTGCAGGTGGGGGGGAAGAGAGGCTGCAGGTGGGTGGGAAGAGAGGCTGCAGGTGGGTGGGAAGAGAGGCTGCAGGTGGGGGGGAAGAGAGGCTGCAAGGGGGGGGAAGAGAGGCTGCAGGGGGGAAGAGAGACTGCAGGGGGGGAAGAGAGGCTGCAAGGGGGGAAGAGAGGCTGCAGGGGGGGAAGAGAGGCTGCAGGGGGGAATAGAGGCTGCAGGGGGGGAAGAGAGACTGCAGGGGGGAAGAGGGGCTGCAGGGGGGAAGAGGGGCTGCAGGGGGGAAGAGGGGCTGCAGGGGGGAAGAGGGGCTGCAGGGGGGAAGAGAGGCTGCAGGGGGGGAAGAGGGGCTGCAGGGGGGGGAAAGAGGGGCTGCAGGGGGGAAGAGAGGCTGCAGGGGGGAAGAGAGGCTGCAGGGGGGAAGAGAGGCTGCAGGGGGGAAGAGAGGCTGCAGGGGGGGAAGAGAGGCTGCAGGGGGGGAAGAGAGGCTGCAGGGGGGGAAGAGAGGCTGCAGCGGGGGAAGAGGCTGCAGCGGGGGAAGAGGCTGCAGGGGGGGAAGAGGCTGCAGGAGGGAAGAGAGGCTGCAGGGGGGGGAAAGAGAGGCTGCAGGGGGGGGAAAGAGAGGCTGCAGGGGGGGGAAAGAGAGGCTGCAGGGGTGGGTGAAGAGAGGCTGCAGGGGGGAGAAAGAGAGGCTGCAGGGAGGAGAAAGAGAGGCTGCAGGGGGGGAAGAGAGGCTGCAGGGGGGGAAGAGAGACTGCAGGGGGGAAGAGGGGCTGCAGGGGGGAAGAGGGGCTGCAGGGGGGAAGAGGGGCTGCAGGGGGGAAGAGAGGCTGCAGGGGGGGAAGAGGGGCTGCAGGGGGGGGAAAGAGGGGCTGCAGGGGGGAAGAGAGGCTGCAGGGGGGAAGAGAGGCTGCAGGGGGGAAGAGAGGCTGCAGGGGGGAAGAGAGGCTGCAGGGGGGGAAGAGAGGCTGCAGGGGGGGAAGAGAGGCTGCAGCGGGGGAAGAGGCTGCAGCGGGGGAAGAGGCTGCAGCGGGGGAAGAGGCTGCAGGGGGGGAAGAGGCTGCAGGGGGGAAGAGAGGCTGCAGGGGGGGGAAAGAGAGGCTGCAGGGGGGGAGAGAGGCTGCAGGGGGAAGAGGGGCTGCAGAGGGGGGGAAGAGAGGCTGCAGAGGGGGGGAAGAGAGGCTACAGGGGGGAAGAGGGGCTGCAGGGGGGGAAGAGAGGCTGCAGGAGGGGAAGAGGGGCTGCAGGGGGGGGAATAGAGGCTGCAGGGGGGGAGGAGAGGCTGCAGGGGGGGGAAGAGAGGTTGCAGGGGGGGAAGAGAGGCTGCAGGGGGGAAGAGAGGCTGCAGGGGGGAAGAGAGGCTGCAGGGGGGAGAGAGGCTGCAGAGGGGGGAAGAGGGGCTGCAGAGGGGGGAAGAGAGGCTGCAGGGGGGGAGAGAGGCAGCAGGGAGGAAGAGAGGCTGCAGGGGGTGGAAGAGAGGCTGCAGGGGGGAGGAAGAGAAGCTGCAGGGGGGGAAAGAGAGGCTGCAGGGGGGGGAAGAGAGGCTGCAGGGGGGGGAAGAGAGGCTGCAGGGGGGAAGAGAGGCTGCAGGGGGGGAGAGAGGCTGCAGGGGGGGGAGAGAGGCTGCAGTGGGGGGAGAGAGGCTGCAGGTGGGGGGAGAGAGGCTGCAGGGGGGGAGAGAGGCTGCAGGGAGAAGAGGGGCTGCAGAGGGGGGGAAGAGAGGCTGCAGGGGGGAAGAGAGGCTGCAGGGGGGAAGAGGGGCTGCAGGGGGGGAAGAGAGGCTTCAGGAGGGGAAGAGGGGATGCAGGGGGGGGAATAGAGGCTGCAGGGGGGAAGAGAGGCTGCAGGGGGGGAGAGAGGCTGCAGAGGGGGGAAGAGGGGCTGCAGAGGGGGGAAGAGAGGCTGCAGGGGGGGAGAGAGGCTGCAGGGGGGGAGAGAGGCAGCAGGGAGGAAGAGAGGCTGCAGGGGGTGGAAGAGAGGCTGCAGGGGGGAGGAAGAGAAGCTGCAGGGGGGGAAAGAGAGGCTGCAGGGGGGGGAAGAGAGGCTGCAGGGGGGGGAAGAGAGGCTGCAGGGGGGAAGAGAGGCTGCAGGGGGGGGAGAGAGGCTGCAGTGGGGGGAGAGAGGCTGCAGGTGGGGGGAGAGAGGCTGCAGGTGGGGGGAGAGAGGCTGCAGGGGGGGAGAGAGGCTGCAGGGGGAAGAGGGGCTGCAGAGGGGGGGAAGAGGGGCTGCAGAGGGGGGGAAGAGAGGCTGCAGAGGGGGGGAAGAGAGGCTACAGGGGGGAAGAGGGGCTGCAGGGGGGGAAGAGAGGCTGCAGGAGGGGAAGAGGGGCTGCAGGGGGGGGAATAGAGGCTGCAGGGGGGGAGGAGAGGCTGCAGGGGGGGGAAGAGAGGTTGCAGGTTGGGAAGAGAGGCTGCAGGGGGGAAGAGAGGCTGCAGGGGGGGAGAGAGGCTGCAGAGGGGGGAAGAGGGGCTGCAGAGGGGGGAAGAGAGGCTGCAGGGGGGAGAGAGGCAGCAGGGAGGAAGAGAGGCTGCAGGGGGTGGAAGAGAGGCTGCAGGGGGGAGAAAGAGAAGCTGCAGGGGGGGAAAGAGAGGCTGCAGGGGGGGGAAGAGAGGCTGCAGGGGGGGGAAGAGAGGCTGCAGGGGGGAAGAGAGGCTGCAGGGGGGGGGGAGAGGCTGCAGGGGGGGGGGGGAGAGGCTGCAGGGGGGGAGAGAGGCTGCAGGGGGGGAGAGAGGCTGCAGTGGGGGGAGAGAGGCTGCAGGTGGGGGGAGAGAGGCTGCAGGGGGGGAGAGAGGCTGCAGGGAGAAGAGGGGCTGCAGAGGGGGGGAAGAGAGGCTGCAGGGGGGAAGAGAGGCTGCAGGGGGGAAGAGGGGCTGCAGGGGGGGAAGAGAGGCTTCAGGAGGGGAAGAGGGGATGCAGGGGGGGGAATAGAGGCTGCAGGGGGGAAGAGAGGCTGCAGGGGGGGAGAGAGGCTGCAGAGGGGGGAAGAGGGGCTGCAGAGGGGGGAAGAGAGGCTGCAGGGGGGGAGAGAGGCAGCAGGGAGGAAGAGAGGCTGCAGGGGGGAGGAAGAGAAGCTGCAGGGGGGAAAGAGAGGCTGCAGGGGGGGGAAGAGAGGCTGCAGGGGGGGGAAGAGAGGCTGCAGGGGGGAAGAGAGGCTGCAGGGGGAAAGAGAGGCTGCAGGGGGGGAAGAGAGGCTGCAGGGGGGAAGAGGGGCTGCAGGGGGGGAAGAGAGGCTTCAGGAGGGGAAGAGGGGATGCAGGGGGGGGAATAGAGGCTGCAGGGGGGAAGAGAGGCTGCAGGGGGGGAGAGAGGCTGCAGAGGGGGGAAGAGGGGCTGCAGAGGGGGGAAGAGAGGCTGCAGGGGGGGAGAGAGGCTGCAGGGGGGGAGAGAGGCAGCAGGGAGGAAGAGAGGCTGCAGGGGGTGGAAGAGAGGCTGCAGGGGGGAGGAAGAGAAGCTGCAGGGGGGGAAAGAGAGGCTGCAGGGGGGGGAAGAGAGGCTGCAGGGGGGGGAAGAGAGGCTGCAGGGGGGAAGAGAGGCTGCAGGGGGGGGAGAGAGGCTGCAGTGGGGGGAGAGAGGCTGCAGGTGGGGGGAGAGAGGCTGCAGGTGGGGGGAGAGAGGCTGCAGGGGGGGAGAGAGGCTGCAGGGGGAAGAGGGGCTGCAGAGGGGGGGAAGAGGGGCTGCAGAGGGGGGGAAGAGAGGCTGCAGAGGGGGGGAAGAGAGGCTACAGGGGGGAAGAGGGGCTGCAGGGGGGGAAGAGAGGCTGCAGGAGGGGAAGAGGGGCTGCAGGGGGGGGAATAGAGGCTGCAGGGGGGGAGGAGAGGCTGCAGGGGGGGGAAGAGAGGTTGCAGGTTGGGAAGAGAGGCTGCAGGGGGGAAGAGAGGCTGCAGGGGGGGAGAGAGGCTGCAGAGGGGGGAAGAGGGGCTGCAGAGGGGGGAAGAGAGGCTGCAGGGGGGAGAGAGGCAGCAGGGAGGAAGAGAGGCTGCAGGGGGTGGAAGAGAGGCTGCAGGGGGGAGAAAGAGAAGCTGCAGGGGGGGAAAGAGAGGCTGCAGGGGGGGGAAGAGAGGCTGCAGGGGGGGGAAGAGAGGCTGCAGGGGGGAAGAGAGGCTGCAGGGGGGGGGGAGAGGCTGCAGGGGGGGGGGGGAGAGGCTGCAGGGGGGGAGAGAGGCTGCAGGGGGGGAGAGAGGCTGCAGTGGGGGGAGAGAGGCTGCAGGTGGGGGGAGAGAGGCTGCAGGGGGGGAGAGAGGCTGCAGGGAGAAGAGGGGCTGCAGAGGGGGGGAAGAGAGGCTGCAGGGGGGAAGAGAGGCTGCAGGGGGGAAGAGGGGCTGCAGGGGGGGAAGAGATGCTTCAGGAGGGGAAGAGGGGATGCAGGGGGGGGAATAGAGGCTGCAGGGGGGAAGAGAGGCTGCAGGGGGGGAGAGAGGCTGCAGAGGGGGGAAGAGGGGCTGCAGAGGGGGGAAGAGAGGCTGCAGGGGGGGAGAGAGGCAGCAGGGAGGAAGAGAGGCTGCAGGGGGTGGAAGAGAGGCTGCAGGGGGGAGGAAGAGAAGCTGCAGGGGGGAAAGAGAGGCTGCAGGGGGGGGAAGAGAGGCTGCAGGGGGGGGAAGAGAGGCTGCAGGGGGGAAGAGAGGCTGCAGGGGGAAAGAGAGGCTGCAGGGGGGGAAGAGAGGCTGCAGGGGGGGAAGAGTGGCTGCAGGGGGGAGAGGCTGCAGGGGGGAAGAGAGGCTGCAGGGGGGGAAGAGGGGCTGCAGAGGGGGGGAAGAGAGGCTGCAGGGGTGGAAGAGAGGCTACAGGGGGGAAGAGGGGCTGCAGGGGGGGAAGAGGGGCTGCAGGGGGGGAAGAGGGGCTGCAGGGGGGGAGAGAGGCTGCAGGGGGGGTGGAGAGGCTGCAGGGGGGAGGAGAGGCTGCAGGGGGGGAAAGAGAAGTTGCAGGGGGGGAAGAGAGGCTGCAGGGGGGGGAGAGAGGCTGCAGTGGGGGGAGAGAGGCTGCAGGTGGGGGGAGAGAGGCTGCAGGTGGGGGGAGAGAGGCTGCAGGGGGGGAGAGAGGCTGCAGGGGGAAGAGGGGCTGCAGAGGGGGGGAAGAGGGGCTGCAGAGGGGGGGAAGAGAGGCTGCAGAGGGGGGGAAGAGAGGCTACAGGGGGGAAGAGGGGCTGCAGGGGGGGAAGAGAGGCTGCAGGAGGGGAAGAGGGGCTGCAGGGGGGGGAATAGAGGCTGCAGGGGGGGAGGAGAGGCTGCAGGGGGGGGAAGAGAGGTTGCAGGTTGGGAAGAGAGGCTGCAGGGGGGAAGAGAGGCTGCAGGGGGGGAGAGAGGCTGCAGAGGGGGGAAGAGGGGCTGCAGAGGGGGGAAGAGAGGCTGCAGGGGGGAGAGAGGCAGCAGGGAGGAAGAGAGGCTGCAGGGGGTGGAAGAGAGGCTGCAGGGGGGAGAAAGAGAAGCTGCAGGGGGGGAAAGAGAGGCTGCAGGGGGGGGAAGAGAGGCTGCAGGGGGGGGAAGAGAGGCTGCAGGGGGGAAGAGAGGCTGCAGGGGGGGGGAGAGGCTGCAGGGGGGGGGGGGAGAGGCTGCAGGGGGGGAGAGAGGCTGCAGGGGGGGGAGAGAGGCTGCAGGTGGGGGGAGAGAGGCTGCAGGGGGGGAGAGAGGCTGCAGGGAGAAGAGGGGCTGCAGAGGGGGGGAAGAGAGGCTGCAGGGGGGAAGAGAGGCTGCAGGGGGGAAGAGGGGCTGCAGGGGGGGAAGAGAGGCTTCAGGAGGGGAAGAGGGGATGCAGGGGGGGGAATAGAGGCTGCAGGGGGGAAGAGAGGCTGCAGGGGGGGAGAGAGGCTGCAGAGGGGGGAAGAGGGGCTGCAGAGGGGGGAAGAGAGGCTGCAGGGGGGGAGAGAGGCAGCAGGGAGGAAGAGAGGCTGCAGGGGGTGGAAGAGAGGCTGCAGGGGGGAGGAAGAGAAGCTGCAGGGGGGAAAGAGAGGCTGCAGGGGGGGGAAGAGAGGCTGCAGGGGGGGGAAGAGAGGCTGCAGGGGGGAAGAGAGGCTGCAGGGGGAAAGAGAGGCTGCAGGGGGGGAAGAGAGGCTGCAGGGGGGGAAGAGTGGCTGCAGGGGGGAGAGGCTGCAGGGGGGAAGAGAGGCTGCAGGGGGGGAAGAGGGGCTGCAGAGGGGGGGAAGAGAGGCTGCAGGGGTGGAAGAGAGGCTACAGGGGGGAAGAGGGGCTGCAGGGGGGGAAGAGGGGCTGCAGGGGGGGAAGAGGGGCTGCAGGGGGGGAGAGAGGCTGCAGGGGGGGTGGAGAGGCTGCAGGGGGGAGGAGAGGCTGCAGGGGGGGAAAGAGAAGTTGCAGGGGGGGAAGAGAGGCTGCAGGGGGGGAAGAGAGGCTGCAGGGGGGGAAGAGAGGCTGCAGGGGGGGAGAGAGGCAGCGGGGAGGAAGAGAGGCTGCAGGGGGTGGAAGAGAGGCTGCAGGGGGGAGGAAGAGATGCTGCAGGGGGGGGAAAGAGAGGCTGCAGGGGGGGGGAAAGAGAGGCTGCAGGGGGGGGAAGAGAGGCTGCAGGGGGGAGAGAGGCTGCAGGGGGGAAGAGAGGCTGCAGGGGGAGAGAGGCTGCAGGGGGGAGAGAGGCTGCAGGTGGGGGGGAAGAGAGGCTGCAGGTGGGGGGGAAGAGAGGCTGCATGGGGAGAGAGGCTGCAGGGGGAGAGAGGCTGCAGGGGGAGAGAGGCTGCAGGGGGAGAGAGGCTGCAGGGGGGAGAGAGGCTGCAGGTGGGGGGGAAGAGAGGCTGCAGGTGGGGGGGAAGAGAGGCTGCAGGTGGGGGGAGAGAAGCTGCAGGTGGGGGGAGAGAGGCTGCAGGGGGGGAGAGAGGCTGCAGAGGGGGGGAAGAGGGGCTGCAGAGGGGGGGAAGAGGGGCTGCAGAGGGGGGGAAGAGAGGCTGCAGAGGGGGGGAAGAGAGGCTACAGGGGGGAAGAGGGGCTGCAGGGGGGAAGAGAGGCTGCAGGAGGGGAAGAGGGGCTGCAGGGGGGGGAATAGAGGCTGCAGGGGGGGAGGAGAGGCTGCAGGGGGGGGAAGAGAGGTTGCAGGGGGGGAAGAGAGGCTGCAGGGGGGAAGAGAGGCTGCAGGGGGGGAGAGAGGCTGCAGAGGGGGGAAGAGGGGCTGCAGAGGGGGGAAGAGGGGCTGCAGAGGGGGGAGAGAGGCAGCAGGGAGGAAGAGAGGCTGCAGGGGGTGGAAGAGAGGCTGCAGGGGGGAGGAAGAGAAGCTGCAGGGGGGGAAAGAGAGGCTGCAGGGGGAAAGAGAGGCTGCAGGGGGGAGAGAGGCTGCAGGGGGGAGAGATGCTGCAGTGGGGGGAGAGAGGCTGCAGGTGGGGGGAGAGAGGCTGCAGGGGGGGAGAGAGGCTGCAGGGAGAAGAGGGGCTGCAGAGGGGGGGAAGAGAGGCTGCAGGGGGGAAGAGAGGCTGCAGGGGGGAAGAGGGGCTGCAGAGGGGGGAGAGAGGCAGCAGGGAGGAAGAGAGGCTGCAGGGGGTGGAAGAGAGGCTGCAGGGGGGAGGAAGAGAGGCTGCAGGGGGGGGGGGAGAGGCTGCAGGGGGGGAGAGAGGCTGCAGGGGGGAGAGAGGCTGCAGTGGGGGGAGAGAGGCTGCAGGTGGGGGGAGAGAGGCTGCAGGGGGGGAGAGAGGCTGCAGGGAGAAGAGGGGCTGCAGAGGGGGGGAAGAGAGGCTGCAGGGGGGAAGAGAGGCTGCAGGGGGGAAGAGAGGCTGCAGGGGGGAAGAGGGGCTGCAGGGGGGGAAGAGAGGCTTCAGGAGGGGAAGAGGGGATGCAGGGGGGGGGAATAGAGGCTGCAGGGGGGAAGAGAGGCTGCAGGGGGGGAGAGAGGCTGCAGAGGGGGGAAGAGGGGCTGCAGAGGGGGGAAGAGAGGCTGCAGGGGGGGAGAGAGGCAGCAGGGAGGAAGAGAGGCTGCAGGGGGTGGAAGAGAGGCTGCAGGGGGGAGGAAGAGAAGCTGCAGGGGGGAAAGAGAGGCTGCAGGGGGGGAAGAGAGGCTGCAGGGGGGGGAAGAGAGGCTGCAGGGGGGAAGAGAGGCTGCAGGGGGAAAGAGAGGCTGCAGGGGGGGAAGAGAGGCTGCAGGGGGGGAAGAGTGGCTGCAGGGGGGAGAGGCTGCAGGGGGGAAGAGAGGCTGCAGGGGGGGAAGAGGGGCTGCAGAGGGGGGGAAGAGAGGCTGCAGGGGCGGAAGAGAGGCTACAGGGGGGAAGAGAGGCTACAGGGGGGGAAGAGGGGCTGCAGGGGGGGAAGAGGGGCTGCAGGGGGGGAAGAGGGGCTGCAGGGGGGGAAGAGGGGCTGCAGGGGGGGGAGAGAGGCTGCAGGGGGGGTGGAGAGGCTGCAGGGGGGAGGAGAGGCTGCAGGGGGGGAAAGAGAAGTTGCAGGGGGGGAAGAGAGGCTGCAGGGGGGGAAGAGAGGCTGCAGGGGGGGAGAGAGGCAGCGGGGAGGAAGAGAGGCTGCAGGGGGTGGAAGAGAGGCTGCAGGGGGGAGGAAGAGATGCTGCAGGGGGGGGGAAAGAGAGGCTGCAGGGGGGGGGAAAGAGAGGCTGCAGGGGGGGGAAGAAAGGCTGCAGGGGGGAGAGAGGCTGCAGGGGGGAAGAGAGGCTGCAGGGGGAGAGAGGCTGCAGGGGGGAGAGAGGCTGCAGGTGGGGGGGAAGAGAGGCTGCAGGTGGGGGGGAAGAGAGGCTGCATGGGGAGAGAGGCTGCAGGGGGAGAGAGGCTGCAGGGGGGAGAGGCTGCAGGGGGGAGAGAGGCTGCAGGGGGGAAGAGAGGCTGCAGGGGGAGAGAGGCTGCAGGGGGGAGAGAGGCTGCAGGTGGGGGGGAAGAGAGGCTGCAGGTGGGGGGAAGAGAGGCTGCAGGTGGGTGGGAAGAGAGGCTGCAGGTGGGTGGGAAGAGAGGCTGCAGGTGGGGGGAAGAGAGGCTGCAAGGGGGGGGAAGAGAGGCTGCAGGGGGGAAGAGAGACTGCAGGGGGGGAAGAGAGGCTGCAAGGGGGGAAGAGAGGCTGCAGGGGGGGAAGAGAGGCTGCAGGGGGGAATAGAGGCTGCAGGGGGGGGAAGAGAGACTGCAGGGGGGAAGAGGGGCTGCAGGGGGGAAGAGGGGCTGCAGGGGGGAAGAGGGGCTGCAGGGGGGAAGAGGGGCTGCAGGGGGGAAGAGAGGCTGCAGGGGGGAAGAGGGGCTGCAGGGGGGGGAAAGAGGGGCTGCAGGGGGGAAGAGAGGCTGCAGGGGGGAAGAGAGGCTGCAGGGGGGAAGAGAGGCTGCAGGGGGGAAGAGAGGCTGCAGGGGGGGAAGAGAGGCTGCAGGGGGGGAAGAGAGGCTGCAGGGGGGGAAGAGAGGCTGCAGCGGGGGAAGAGCTGCAGCGGGGAAGAGGCTGCAGGGGGGGAAGAGGCTGCAGGGGGGAAGAGAGGCTGCAGGGGGGGGAAAGAGAGGCTGCAGGGGGGGGAAGAGAGGCTGCAGGGGGGGGAAGAGAGGCTGCAGGGGGGGGGAAAGAGAGGCTGCAGGGGTGGGTGAAGAGAGGCTGCAGGGGGGAGAAAGAGAGGCTGCAGGGAGGAGAAAGAGAGGCTGCAGGGGGGGAAGAGAGGCTGCAGGGGGGGAAGAGAGACTGCAGGGGGGAAGAGGGGCTGCAGGGGGGAAGAGGGGCTGCAGGGGGGAAGAGGGGCTGCAGGGGGGAAGAGGGGCTGCAGGGGGGAAGAGGGGCTGCAGGGGGGAAGAGAGGCTGCAGGGGGGGAAGAGGGGCTGCAGGGGGGGGAAAGAGGGGCTGCAGGGGGGAAGAGAGGCTGCAGGGGGGAAGAGAGGCTGCAGGGGGGAAGAGAGGCTGCAGGGGGGGAAGAGAGGCTGCAGGGGGGGAAGAGAGGCTGCAGCGGGGGAAGAGGCTGCAGCGGGGGAAGAGGCTGCAGGGGGGGAAGAGGCTGCAGGGGGGAAGAGAGGCTGCAGGGGGGGGAAAGAGAGGCTGCAGGGGGGGAGAGAGGCTGCAGGGGGAAGAGGGGCTGCAGAGGGGGGGAAGAGAGGCTGCAGAGGGGGGGAAGAGAGGCTACAGGGGGGAAGAGGGGCTGCAGGGGGGGAAGAGAGGCTGCAGGAGTGCAGGGGGGGGAATAGAGGCTGCAGGGGGGGAGGAGAGGCTGCAGGGGGGGGAAGAGAGGTTGCAGGGGGGGAAGAGAGGCTGCAGGGGGGAAGAGAGGCTGCAGGGGGGGAGAGAGGCTGCAGAGGGGGGAAGAGGGGCTGCAGAGGGGGGAAGAGAGGCTGCAGGGGGGGAGAGAGGCAGCAGGGAGGAAGAGAGGCTGCAGGGGGGTGGAAGAGAGGCTGCAGGGGGGAGGAAGAGAAGCTGCAGGGGGGGAAAGAGAGGCTGCAGGGGGGGGAAGAGAGGCTGCAGGGGGGGGAAGAGAGGCTGCAGGGGGGAAGAGAGGCTGCAGGGGGGGGGGAGAGGCTGCAGGGGGGGAGAGAGGCTGCAGGGGGGGGAGAGAGGCTGCAGTGGGGGGAGAGAGGCTGCAGGTGGGGGGAGAGAGGCTGCAGGGGGGGAGAGAGGCTGCAGGGAGAAGAGGGGCTGCAGAGGGGGGGAAGAGAGGCTGCAGGGGGGAAGAGAGGCTGCAGGGGGGAAGAGGGGCTGCAGGGGGGGGAAAGAGGGGCTGCAGGGGGGAAGAGAGGCTGCAGGGGGGAGAGAGGCTGCAGGGGGGAAGAGAGGCTGCAGGGGGGGAAGAGAGGCTGCAGGGGGGGAAGAGAGGCTGCAGGGGGGAAGAGAGGCTGCAGCGGGGGAAGAGGCTGCAGCGGGGGAAGAGGCTGCAGGGGGGGAAGAGGCTGCAGGGGGGAAGAGAGGCTGCAGGGGGGGGGAAAGAGAGGCTGCAGGGGGGGGAAAGAGAGGCTGCAGGGGTGGGTGAAGAGAGGCTGCAGGGGGGAGAAAGAGAGGCTGCAGGGAGGAGAAAGAGAGGCTGCAGGGGGGGAAGAGAGGCTGCAGGGGGGGAAGAGAGACTGCAGGGGGGAAGAGGGGCTGCAGGGGGGAAGAGGGGCTGCAGGGGGGAAGAGGGGCTGCAGGGGGGAAGAGAGGCTGCAGGGGGGGAAGAGGGGCTGCAGGGGGGGGAAAGAGGGGCTGCAGGGGGGAAGAGAGGCTGCAGGGGGGAAGAGAGGCTGCAGGGGGGAAGAGAGGCTGCAGGGGGGGAAGAGAGGCTGCAGGGGGGGAAGAGAGGCTGCAGCGGGGGAAGAGGCTGCAGCGGGGGAAGAGGCTGCAGCGGGGGAAGAGGCTGCAGCGGGGGAAGAGGCTGCAGCGGGGGAAGAGGCTGCAGCGGGGGAAGAGGCTGCAGGGGGGGAAGAGGCTGCAGGGGGGAAGAGAGGCTGCAGGGGGGGGAAAGAGAGGCTGCAGGGGGGGAGAGAGGCTGCAGGGGGAAGAGGGGCTGCAGAGGGGGGGAAGAGAGGCTGCAGAGGGGGGGAAGAGAGGCTACAGGGGGGAAGAGGGGCTGCAGGGGGGGAAGAGAGGCTGCAGGAGGGGAAGAGGGGCTGCAGGGGGGGGAATAGAGGCTGCAGGGGGGGAGGAGAGGCTGCAGGGGGGGGAAGAGAGGTTGCAGGGGGGGAAGAGAGGCTGCAGGGGGGAAGAGAGGCTGCAGGGGGGGAGAGAGAGGCTGCAGAGGGGGGGAAGAGGGGCTGCAGAGGGGGGAAGAGAGGCTGCAGGGGGGGAGAGAGGCTGCAGGGGGGGAGAGGCAGCAGGGAGGAAGAGAGGCTGCAGGGGGTGGAAGAGAGGCTGCAGGGGGGAGGAAGAGAAGCTGCAGGGGGGGAAAGAGAGGCTGCAGGGGGGGGAAGAGAGGCTGCAGGGGGGGGAAGAGAGGCTGCAGGGGGGAAGAGAGGCTGCAGGGGGGGGAGAGAGGCTGCAGTGGGGGGAGAGAGGCTGCAGGTGGGGGGAGAGAGGCTGCAGGTGGGGGGAGAGAGGCTGCAGGGGGGGAGAGAGGCTGCAGGGGGAAGAGGGGCTGCAGAGGGGGGGAAGAGGGGCTGCAGAGGGGGGGAAGAGAGGCTGCAGAGGGGGGGAAGAGAGGCTACAGGGGGGAAGAGGGGCTGCAGGGGGGGAAGAGAGGCTGCAGGAGGGGAAGAGGGGCTGCAGGGGGGGGAATAGAGGCTGCAGGGGGGGAGGAGAGGCTGCAGGGGGGGGAAGAGAGGTTGCAGGTTGGGAAGAGAGGCTGCAGGTGGGAAGAGAGGCTGCAGGGGGGGGAGAGAGGCTGCAGAGGGGGGAAGAGGGGCTGCAGAGGGGGGAAGAGAGGCTGCAGGGGGGGAGAGAGGCAGCAGGGAGGAAGAGAGGCTGCAGGGGGTGGAAGAGAGGCTGCAGGGGGGAGAAAGAGAAGCTGCAGGGGGGGAAAGAGAGGCTGCAGGGGGGGGAAGAGAGGCTGCAGGGGGGGGAAGAGAGGCTGCAGGGGGGAAGAGAGGCTGCAGGGGGGGGGGAGAGGCTGCAGGGGGGGGGGGAGAGGCTGCAGGGGGGGAGAGAGGCTGCAGTGGGGGGAGAGAGGCTGCAGGTGGGGGGAGAGAGGCTGCAGGGGGGGAGAGAGGCTGCAGGGAGAAGAGGGGCTGCAGAGGGGGGGAAGAGAGGCTGCAGGGGGGAAGAGAGGCTGCAGGGGGGAAGAGGGGCTGCAGGGGGGGAAGAGAGGCTTCAGGAGGGGAAGAGGGGATGCAGGGGGGGGAATAGAGGCTGCAGGGGGGAAGAGAGGCTGCAGGGGGGGAGAGAGGCTGCAGAGGGGGGGAAGAGGGGCTGCAGAGGGGGGAAGAGAGGCTGCAGGGGGGGAGAGAGGCAGCAGGGAGGAAGAGAGGCTGCAGGGGGTGGAAGAGAGGCTGCAGGGGGGAGGAAGAGAAGCTGCAGGGGGGAAAGAGAGGCTGCAGGGGGGGGAAGAGAGGCTGCAGGGGGGGGAAGAGAGGCTGCAGGGGGGAAGAGAGGCTGCAGGGGGAAAGAGAGGCTGCAGGGGGGGGAAGAGAGGCTGCAGGGGGGGAAGAGTGGCTGCAGGGGGGAGAGGCTGCAGGGGGGAAGAGAGGCTGCAGGGGGGGAAGAGGGGCTGCAGAGGGGGGGAAGAGAGGCTGCAGGGGTGGAAGAGAGGCTACAGGGGGGAAGAGGGGCTGCAGGGGGGGAAGAGGGGCTGCAGGGGGGGAAGAGGGGCTGCAGGGGGGGAGAGAGGCTGCAGGGGGGGTGGAGAGGCTGCAGGGGGGAGGAGAGGCTGCAGGGGGGGAAAGAGAAGTTGCAGGGGGGGAAGAGAGGCTGCAGGGGGGGAAGAGAGGCTGCAGGGGGGGAAGAGAGGCTGCAGGGGGGGGAGAGAGGCAGCGGGGAGGAAGAGAGGCTGCAGGGGGTGGAAGAGAGGCTGCAGGGGGGGAGGAAGAGATGCTGCAGGGGGGGGGAAAGAGAGGCTGCAGGGGGGGGGGGGGAAGAGAGGCTGCAGGGGGGGAAGAGAGGCTGCAGGGGGGAGAGAGGCTGCAGGGGGGAAGAGAGGCTGCAGGGGGAGAGAGGCTGCAGGGGGGAGAGAGGCTGCAGGTGGGGGGGAAGAGAGGCTGCAGGTGGGGGGGAAGAGAGGCTGCATGGGGAGAGAGGCTGCAGGGGGAGAGAGGCTGCAGGGGGGGAGAGGCTGCAGGGGGGGAGAGAGGCTGCAGGGGGGAAGAGAGGCTGCAGGGGGAGAGAGGCTGCAGGGGGAGAGAGGCTGCAGGGGGGAGAGAGGCTGCAGGTGGGGGGGAAGAGAGGCTGCAGGTGGGGGGGAAGAGAGGCTGCAGGTGGGGGGAGAGAAGCTGCAGGTGGGGGGAGAGAGGCTGCAGGGGGGGAGAGAGGCTGCAGAGGGGGGGAAGAGGGGCTGCAGAGGGGGGGAAGAGGGGCTGCAGAGGGGGGGAAGAGAGGCTGCAGAGGGGGGGAAGAGAGGCTACAGGGGGGAAGAGGGGCTGCAGGGGGGAAGAGAGGCTGCAGGAGGGGAAGAGGGGCTGCAGGGGGGGGAATAGAGGCTGCAGGGGGGGAGGAGAGGCTGCAGGGGGGGGAAGAGAGGTTGCAGGGGGGGAAGAGAGGCTGCAGGGGGGAAGAGAGGCTGCAGGGGGGGAGAGAGGCTGCAGAGGGGGGAAGAGGGGCTGCAGAGGGGGGAAGAGGGGCTGCAGAGGGGGGAGAGAGGCAGCAGGGAGGAAGAGAGGCTGCAGGGGGTGGAAGAGAGGCTGCAGGGGGGAGGAAGAGAAGCTGCAGGGGGGGAAAGAGAGGCTGCAGGGGGGGAGAGAGGCTGCAGGGGGGAGAGAGGCTGCAGTGGGGGGAGAGAGGCTGCAGGTGGGGGGAGAGAGGCTGCAGGGGGGGAGAGAGGCTGCAGGGAGAAGAGGGGCTGCAGAGGGGGGGAAGAGAGGCTGCAGGGGGAAGAGAGGCTGCAGGGGGGAAGAGGGGCTGCAGAGGGGGGAGAGAGGCAGCAGGGAGGAAGAGAGGCTGCAGGGGGTGGAAGAGAGGCTGCAGGGGGGAGGAAGAGAGGCTGCAGGGGGGGGGGAGAGGCTGCAGGGGGGGAGAGAGGCTGCAGGGGGGAGAGAGGCTGCAGTGGGGGGAGAGAGGCTGCAGGTGGGGGGAGAGAGGCTGCAGGGGGGGAGAGAGGCTGCAGGGAGAAGAGGGGCTGCAGAGGGGGGGAAGAGAGGCTGCAGGGGGGAAGAGAGGCTGCAGGGGGGAAGAGGGGCTGCAGGGGGGGAAGAGAGGCTTCAGGAGGGGAAGAGGGGATGCAGGGGGGGGAATAGAGGCTGCAGGGGGGAAGAGAGGCTGCAGGGGGGGAGAGAGGCTGCAGAGGGGGGAAGAGGGGCTGCAGAGGGGGGAAGAGAGGCTGCAGGGGGGGAGAGAGGCAGCAGGGAGGAAGAGAGGCTGCAGGGGGTGGAAGAGAGGCTGCAGGGGGGAGGAAGAGAAGCTGCAGGGGGGAAAGAGAGGCTGCAGGGGGGGAAGAGAGGCTGCAGGGGGGGGAAGAGAGGCTGCAGGGGGGAAGAGAGGCTGCAGGGGGAAAGAGAGGCTGCAGGGGGGGAAGAGAGGCTGCAGGGGGGGAAGAGTGGCTGCAGGGGGGAGAGGCTGCAGGGGGGAAGAGAGGCTGCAGGGGGGGAAGAGGGGCTGCAGAGGGGGGGAAGAGAGGCTGCAGGGGCGGAAGAGAGGCTACAGGGGGGAAGAGAGGCTACAGGGGGGGAAGAGGGGCTGCAGGGGGGGAAGAGGGGCTGCAGGGGGGGAAGAGGGGCTGCAGGGGGGGAAGAGGGGCTGCAGGGGGGGGAGAGAGGCTGCAGGGGGGGTGGAGAGGCTGCAGGGGGGAGGAGAGGCTGCAGGGGGGGAAAGAGAAGTTGCAGGGGGGGAAGAGAGGCTGCAGGGGGGGAAGAGAGGCTGCAGGGGGGGAGAGAGGCAGCGGGGAGGAAGAGAGGCTGCAGGGGGTGGAAGAGAGGCTGCAGGGGGGAGGAAGAGATGCTGCAGGGGGGGGGAAAGAGAGGCTGCAGGGGGGGGGAAAGAGAGGCTGCAGGGGGGGGAAGAAAGGCTGCAGGGGGGAGAGAGGCTGCAGGGGGGAAGAGAGGCTGCAGGGGGAGAGAGGCTGCAGGGGGGAGAGAGGCTGCAGGTGGGGGGGAAGAGAGGCTGCAGGTGGGGGGGAAGAGAGGCTGCATGGGGAGAGAGGCTGCAGGGGGAGAGAGGCTGCAGGGGGGAGAGGCTGCAGGGGGGAGAGAGGCTGCAGGGGGGAAGAGAGGCTGCAGGGGGAGAGAGGCTGCAGGGGGAGAGAGGCTGCAGGGGGGAGAGAGGCTGCAGGTGGGGGGGAAGAGAGGCTGCAGGTGGGGGGGAAGAGAGGCTGCAGGTGGGTGGGAAGAGAGGCTGCAGGTGGGTGGGAAGAGAGGCTGCAGGTGGGGGGGAAGAGAGGCTGCAAGGGGGGGGAAGAGAGGCTGCAGGGGGGAAGAGAGACTGCAGGGGGGGAAGAGAGGCTGCAAGGGGGGAAGAGAGGCTGCAGGGGGGGAAGAGAGGCTCAGGGGGGAAGAGGGGCTGCAGGGGGGAAGAGGGGCTGCAGGGGGGAAGAGGGGCTGCAGGGGGGAAGAGGGGCTGCAGGGGGGAAGAGAGGCTGCAGGGGGGGAAGAGGGGCTGCAGGGGGGGGAAAGAGGGGCTGCAGGGGGGAAGAGAGGCTGCAGGGGGGAAGAGAGGCTGCAGGGGGGAAGAGAGGCTGCAGGGGGGAAGAGAGGCTGCAGGGGGGGAAGAGAGGCTGCAGGGGGGGAAGAGAGGCTGCAGGGGGGGAAGAGAGGCTGCAGCGGGGGAAGAGGCTGCAGCGGGGGAAGAGGCTGCAGGGGGGGAAGAGGCTGCAGGGGGGAAGAGAGGCTGCAGGGGGGGGAAAGAGAGGCTGCAGGGGGGGAAGAGAGGCTGCAGGGGGGGGAAGAGAGGCTGCAGGGGGGGGGAAAGAGAGGCTGCAGGGGTGGGTGAAGAGAGGCTGCAGGGGGGAGAAAGAGAGGCTGCAGGGAGGAGAAAGAGAGGCTGCAGGGGGGGAAGAGAGGCTGCAGGGGGGGAAGAGAGACTGCAGGGGGGAAGAGGGGCTGCAGGGGGGAAGAGGGGCTGCAGGGGGGAAGAGGGGCTGCAGGGGGGAAGAGGGGCTGCAGGGGGGAAGAGAGGCTGCAGGGGGGGGAAGAGGGGCTGCAGGGGGGGGAAAGAGGGGCTGCAGGGGGGAAGAGAGGCTGCAGGGGGGAAGAGAGGCTGCAGGGGGGAAGAGAGGCTGCAGGGGGGGAAGAGAGGCTGCAGGGGGGGAAGAGAGGCTGCAGCGGGGGAAGAGGCTGCAGCGGGGGAAGAGGCTGCAGGGGGGGAAGAGGCTGCAGGGGGGAAGAGAGGCTGCAGGGGGGGGAAAGAGAGGCTGCAGGGGGGGAGAGAGGCTGCAGGGGGAAGAGGGGCTGCAGAGGGGGGGAAGAGAGGCTGCAGAGGGGGGGAAGAGAGGCTACAGGGGGGAAGAGGGGCTGCAGGGGGGGAAGAGAGGCTGCAGGAGGGGAAGAGGGGCTGCAGGGGGGGGAATAGAGGCTGCAGGGGGGGAGGAGAGGCTGCAGGGGGGGAAGAGAGGTTGCAGGGGGGGAAGAGAGGCTGCAGGGGGGAAGAGAGGCTGCAGGGGGGGAGAGAGGCTGCAGAGGGGGGAAGAGGGGCTGCAGAGGGGGGAAGAGAGGCTGCAGGGGGGGAGAGAGGCAGCAGGGAGGAAGAGAGGCTGCAGGGGGTGGAAGAGAGGCTGCAGGGGGGAGGAAGAGAAGCTGCAGGGGGGGAAAGAGAGGCTGCAGGGGGGGGAAGAGAGGCTGCAGGGGGGGGAAGAGAGGCTGCAGGGGGGAAGAGAGGCTGCAGGGGGGGGGGAGAGGCTGCAGGGGGGGAGAGAGGCTGCAGGGGGGGGAGAGAGGCTGCAGTGGGGGGAGAGAGGCTGCAGGTGGGGGGAGAGAGGCTGCAGGGGGGGAGAGAGGCTGCAGGGAGAAGAGGGGCTGCAGAGGGGGGGAAGAGAGGCTGCAGGGGGGAAGAGAGGCTGCAGGGGGGAAGAGGGGCTGCAGGGGGGGAAGAGAGGCTTCAGGAGGGGAAGAGGGGATGCAGGGGGGGGAATAGAGGCTGCAGGGGGGAAGAGAGGCTGCAGGGGGGGAGAGAGGCTGCAGAGGGGGGAAGAGGGGCTGCAGAGGGGGGAAGAGAGGCTGCAGGGGGGAAGAGAGGCTGCAGGGGGGGAGAGAGGCTGCAGGGGGGGAGAGAGGCAGCAGGGAGGAAGAGAGGCTGCAGGGGGTGGAAGAGAGGCTGCAGGGGGGAGGAAGAGAAGCTGCAGGGGGGGAAAGAGAGGCTGCAGGGGGGGAAGAGAGGCTGCAGGGGGGGGAAGAGAGGCTGCAGGGGGGAAGAGAGGCTGCAGGGGGGGGAGAGAGGCTGCAGTGGGGGGAGAGAGGCTGCAGGTGGGGGGAGAGAGGCTGCAGGTGGGGGGAGAGAGGCTGCAGGGGGGGAGAGAGGCTGCAGGGGGAAGAGGGGCTGCAGAGGGGGGGAAGAGGGGCTGCAGAGGGGGGGAAGAGAGGCTGCAGAGGGGGGGAAGAGAGGCTACAGGGGGGAAGAGGGGCTGCAGGGGGGGAAGAGAGGCTGCAGGAGGGGAAGAGGGGCTGCAGGGGGGGGAATAGAGGCTGCAGGGGGGGAGGAGAGGCTGCAGGGGGGGGAAGAGAGGTTGCAGGTTGGGAAGAGAGGCTGCAGGGGGGAAGAGAGGCTGCAGGGGGGGAGAGAGGCTGCAGAGGGGGGAAGAGGGGCTGCAGAGGGGGGAAGAGAGGCTGCAGAGGGGGGAAGAGAGGCTGCAGGGGGGGAGAGAGGCAGCAGGGAGGAAGAGAGGCTGCAGGGGGTGGAAGAGAGGCTGCAGGGGGGAGAAAGAGAAGCTGCAGGGGGGGAAAGAGAGGCTGCAGGGGGGGAAGAGAGGCTGCAGGGGGGGGAAGAGAGGCTGCAGGGGGGAAGAGAGGCTGCAGGGGGGGGAAGAGAGGCTGCAGGGGGGAAGAGAGGCTGCAGGGGGGGGGGAGAGGCTGCAGGGGGGGGGGGGAGAGGCTGCAGGGGGGGAGAGAGGCTGCAGTGGGGGGAGAGAGGCTGCAGGTGGGGGGAGAGAGGCTGCAGGGGGGGGAGAGAGGCTGCAGGGAGAAGAGGGGCTGCAGAGGGGGGGAAGAGAGGCTGCAGGGGGGAAGAGAGGCTGCAGGGGGGAAGAGGGGCTGCAGGGGGGGAAGAGAGGCTTCAGGAGGGGAAGAGGGGATGCAGGGGGGGGAATAGAGGCTGCAGGGGGGAAGAGAGGCTGCAGGGGGGGAGAGAGGCTGCAGAGGGGGGAAGAGGGGCTGCAGAGGGGGGAAGAGAGGCTGCAGGGGGGGAGAGAGGCAGCAGGGAGGAAGAGAGGCTGCAGGGGGTGGAAGAGAGGCTGCAGGGGGGAGGAAGAGAAGCTGCAGGGGGGAAAGAGAGGCTGCAGGGGGGGGAAGAGAGGCTGCAGGGGGGGGAAGAGAGGCTGCAGGGGGGAAGAGAGGCTGCAGGGGGAAAGAGAGGCTGCAGGGGGGGAAGAGAGGCTGCAGGGGGGGGGAGAGTGGCTGCAGGGGGGAGAGGCTGCAGGGGGGAAGAGAGGCTGCAGGGGGGGAAGAGGGGCTGCAGAGGGGGGGAAGAGAGGCTGCAGGGGTGGAAGAGAGGCTACAGGGGGGAAGAGGGGCTGCAGGGGGGGAAGAGGGGCTGCAGGGGGGGAAGAGGGGCTGCAGGGGGGGAGAGAGGCTGCAGGGGGGGTGGAGAGGCTGCAGGGGGGAGGAGAGGCTGCAGGGGGGGAAAGAGAAGTTGCAGGGGGGGAAGAGAGGCTGCAGGGGGGGAAGAGAGGCTGCAGGGGGGGAAGAGAGGCTGCAGGGGGGGAGAGAGGCAGCGGGGAGGAAGAGAGGCTGCAGGGGGTGGAAGAGAGGCTGCAGGGGGGAGGAAGAGATGCTGCAGGGGGGGGGAAAGAGAGGCTGCAGGGGGGGGAAAGAGAGGCTGCAGGGGGGGGAAGAGAGGCTGCAGGGGGGAGAGAGGCTGCAGGGGGGAAGAGAGGCTGCAGGGGGAGAGAGGCTGCAGGGGGGAGAGAGGCTGCAGGTGGGGGGGAAGAGAGGCTGCAGGTGGGGGGGAAGAGAGGCTGCATGGGGAGAGAGGCTGCAGGGGGAGAGAGGCTGCAGGGGGGAGAGGCTGCAGGGGGGAGAGAGGCTGCAGGGGGGAAGAGAGGCTGCAGGGGGAGAGAGGCTGCAGGGGGAGAGAGGCTGCAGGGGGGAGAGAGGCTGCAGGTGGGGGGGAAGAGAGGCTGCAGGTGGGGGGGAAGAGAGGCTGCAGGTGGGGGGGAAGAGAGGCTGCAGGTGGGTGGGAAGAGAGGCTGCAGGTGGGGGGGAAGAGAGGCTGCAAGGGGGGGGAAGAGAGGCTGCAGGGGGGAAGAGAGACTGCAGGGGGGGAAGAGAGGCTGCAAGGGGGGAAGAGAGGCTGCAGGGGGGGAAGAGAGGCTGCAGGGGGGAAGAGAGGCTGCAGGGGGGAAGAGAGACTGCAGGGGGGAAGAGGGGCTGCAGGGGGGAAGAGGGGCTGCAGGGGGGAAGAGGGGCTGCAGGGGGGAAGAGGGGCTGCAGGGGGGAAGAGAGGCTGCAGGGGGGGAAGAGGGGCTGCAGGGGGGGGAAAGAGGGGCTGCAGGGGGGAAGAGAGGCTGCAGGGGGGAAGAGAGGCTGCAGGGGGGAAGAGAGGCTGCAGGGGGGAAGAGAGGCTGCAGGGGGGGAAGAGAGGCTGCAGGGGGGGAAGAGAGGCTGCAGGGGGGAAGAGAGGCTGCAGCGGGGGAAGAGGCTGCAGCGGGGGAAGAGGCTGCAGGGGGGAAGAGGCTGCAGGGGGGAAGAGAGGCTGCAGGGGGGGGAAAGAGAGGCTTCAGGGGGGGAAGAGAGGCTGCAGGGGGGGGAAAGAGAGGCTGCAGGGGGGGAAGAGAGGCTGCAGGGGGGGGAAGAGAGGCTGCAGGGGGGGGAAAGAGAGGCTGCAGGGGTGGGTGAAGAGAGGCTGCAGGGGGGAGAAAGAGAGGCTGCAGGGAGGAGAAAGAGAGGCTGCAGGGGGGGAAGAGAGGCTGCAGGGGGGGAAGAGGGGCTGCAGGGGGGGGAAGAGAGGCTGCAGGGGGGGAAGAGGGGCTGCAGGGGGGGAAGAGGGGCTGCAGGGGGGGAAGAGAGGCTGCAGGGGGGGAAGAGAGGCTGCAGGGGGAAAGAGAGGCTGCAGGGGGAAGAGAGGCTGCAGGAGGGGGGAGAGAGGCTACTGGGGGAAGAGAGGCTGCAGGGGGGAAGAGAGGCTGCAGGGGGGAAAGAGGCTGCAGGGGGGAAGAGAGGCTGCAGGGGGGGGAAAGAGAGGCTGCAGGGGGGGAAGAGAGGCTGCAGGGGGGGGAAGAGAGGCTGCAGGGGGGGGGAAGAGAGGCTGCAGGGGTGGGTGAAGAGAGGCTGCAGGGGGGAGAAAGAGAGGCTGCAGGGAGGAGAAAGAGAGGCTGCAGGGGGGAAGAGAGGCTGCAGGGGGGGAAGAGGGGCTGCAGGGGGGGGAAGAGAGGCTGCAGGGGGGGAAGAGGGGCTGCAGGGGGGGAAGAGGGGCTGCAGGGGGGGGAAGAGAGGCTGCAGGGGGGGAAGAGGGGCTGCAGGGGGGGAAGAGGGGCTGCAGGGGGGGAAGAGAGGCTGCAGGGGGGGGAAGAGAGGCTGCAGGGGGAAAGAGAGGCTGCAGGGGGAAGAGAGGCTGCAGGAGGGGGGGAGAGAGGCTACTGGGGGAAGAGAGGCTGCAGGGGGGAAGAGAGGCTGCAGGGGGGAGAGAGGCTGCAGGGGGAGAGAGGCTGCAGGGGGGAAGAGAGGCTCCAGGGGGGGGAAGAGAGGATGCAGGGGGAGAGAGAGGCTGCAGGTGGGGGGGAAAGAGGCTGCAGGGGGAGAGAGAGGCTGCAGGTGGGGGGGAAAGAGGCTGCAGGGGGAGAGAGGCTGCAGGGGGGAGAGAGGCTGCAGGGGGGAGAGAGGCTGCAGGGGGAGAGAGGCTGCAGGGGGAGAGAGGCTGCAGGGGGAGAGAGGCTGCAGGGGGGAGAGAGGCTGCAGGGGGAGAGAGGCTGCAGGGGGAGAGAGGCTGCAGGTGGGGGGGGGAAGAGAGGCTGCAGGTGGGTGGGAAGAGAGGCTGCAGGTGGGTGGGAAGAGAGGCTGCAGGTGGGGGGGGGAAGAGAGGCTGCAGGTGGGGGGGAAGAGAGGCTGCAAGGGGGGGAAGAGAGGTTGCAGGGGGGGGAAGAGAGGCTGCAGGGGGGGGGAAGAGACTGCAGGGGGGGAAGAGAGGCTGCAGGGGGGGAAGAGAGGCTGCAAGGGGGAAGAGAGGCTGCAGGGGGGAAGAGAGACTGCAGGGGGGGAAGAGAGGCTGCAGGGGGGAAGAGGGGCTGCAGGGGGGAAGAGGGGCTGCAGGGGGGAAGAGGGGCTGCAGGGGGGGAAGAGAGGCTGCAGGGGGGGAAGAGGGGCTGCAGGGGGGGGGAAGAGGGGCTGCAGGGGGGAAGAGGGGCTGCAGGGGGGGAAGAGAGGCTGCAGGGGGGGAAGAGGGGCTGCAGGGGGGGGAAGAGGGGCTGCAGGGGGGAAGAGAGGCTGCAGGGGGGGAAGAGGGGCTGCAGGGGGGGGGAAGAGGGGCTGCAGGGGGGGAAGAGGGGCTGCAGGGGGGGAAGAGGGGCTGCAGGGGGGGAAGAGAGGCTGCAGGGGGGGGAAGAGAGGCTGCAGGGGGAAAGAGAGGCTGCAGGGGGAAGAGAGGCTGCAGGGGGGAGAGAGGCTGCAGGAGGGGGGGAGAGAGGCTACTGGGGGAAGAGAGGCTGCAGGGGGGAAGAGAGGCTGCAGGGGGGAAGAGAGGCTGCAGGGGGGAAGAGAGGCTGCAGGGGGGAAGAGAGGCTCCAGGGGGGGGGAGACAGGGGGGAGAGAGGCTGCAGGTGGGGGAAGAGAGGCTGCAGGTGGGGGAAGAGAGGCTGCAGGGGGAAAGAGAGGCTGCAGGGGGAAAGAGAGGCTGCAGGGGGAAGAGAGGCTGCAGGGGGGAGAGAGGCTGCAGGAGGGGGGGAGAGAGGCTATTGGGGGAAGAGAGGCTGCAGGGGGGAAGAGAGGCTGCAGGGGGGAAGAGAGGCTGCAGGGGGAGAGAGGCTGCAGGGGGGAAGAGAGGCTCCAGGGGGGGAGAGAGGCTGCAGGGGGGAGAGAGGCTGCAGGTGGGGGGGTAGAGAGGCTGCAGGATGGGGGAAGAGAGGCTGAAGGGGGGAGAAAGAGAGGCTGCAGGGGGGGAAGAGAGGCTGCAGGGGGGGAAGAGAGGCTGCAGCGGGGGAAGAGGCTGCAGGGGGGAAGAGAGGCTGCAGGGGGGGGGAAAGAGAGGCTGCAGGGGGGGAAGAGAGGCTGCAGGGGGGGGAAGAGAGGCTGCAGGGGTGGGTGAAGAGAGGCTGCAGGGGGGAGAAAGAGAGGCTGCAGGGGGGGAAGAGAGGCTGCAGGGGGGGAAGAGGGGCTGCAGGGGGGGGAAGAGAGGCTGCAGGGGGGAAAGAGGGGCTGCAGGGGGGAAAGAGGGGCTGCAGGGGGGAAAGAGGGGCTGCAGGGGGGGAAGAGGGGCTGCAGGGGGGGAAGAGAGGCTGCAGGGGGGGAAGAGAGGCTGCAGGGGGAAGAGAGGCTGCAGGGGGGAGAGAGGCTGCAGGAGGGGGGAGAGAGGCTGCAGGAGGGGGGGGAGAGGCTGCAGGGGGGAAGAGAGGCTGCAGGGGGGAGAGAGGCTGCAGGGGGAGAGAGGCTGCAGGGGGAGAGAGGCTGCAGGGGGGAAGAGAGGCTCCAGGGGGGGGGAGAGAGGATGCAGGGGGAGAGAGAGGCTGCAGGTGGGGGGGAAAGAGGCTGCAGGGGGAGAGAGGCTGCAGGGGGAGAGAGGCTGCAGGGGGGAGAGAGGCTGCAGGGGGGGAGAGAGGCTGCAGGGGGGAAGAGAGGCTGCAGGGGGAGAGAGGCTGCAGGGGGAGAGAGGCTGCAGGGGGGAGAGAGGCTGCAGGTGGGGGGGGAGAGAGGCTGCAGGTGGGGGGGAAGAGAGGCTGCAGGTGGGTGGGAAGAGAGGCTGCAGGTGGGTGGGAAGAGAGGCTGCAGGTGGGGGGGGAAGAGAGGCTGCAGGTGGGGGGGAAGAGAGGCTGCAAGGGGGGGGGAAGAGAGGCTGCAGGGGGGAAGAGAGACTGCAGGGGGGGAAGAGAGGCTGCAAGGGGGGAAGAGAGGCTGCAGGGGGGGAAGAGAGGCTGCAGGGGGGGAAGAGAGACTGCAGGGGGGAAGAGGGGCTGCAGGGGGGAAGAGGGGCTGCAGGGGGGATGAGGGGCTGCAGGGGGGGAAGAGAGGCTACAGGGGGGGATGAGAGGATGCAGGGGGAGAGAGAGGCTGCAGGTGGGGGGGAAAGAGGCTGCAGGGGGAGAGAGGCTGCAGGGGGGAAAGAGGCTGCAGGGGGGAGAGAGGCTGCAGGGGGAGAGAGGCTGCAGGGGGGAGAGAGGCTGCAGGGGGAGAGAGGCTGCAGGGGGAGAGAGGCTGCAGGGGGAGAGAGGCTGCAGGGGGAGAGAGGCTGCAGGGGGGAGAGAGGCTGCAGGGGGAGAGAGGCTGCAGGTGGGGGGGAGAGAGGCTGCAGGTGGGTGGGAAGAGAGGCTGCAGGTGGGTGGGAAGAGAGGCTGCAGGTGGGGGGGGGGAAGAGAGGCTGCAGGTGGGGGGGAAGAGAGGCTGCAAAGGGGGGAAGAGAGGTTGCAGGGGGGGGAAGAGAGGCTGCAGGGGGGGAAGAGAGACTGCAGGGGGGGAAGAGAGGCTGCAGGGGGGGAAGAGAGGCTGCAGGGGGGGGAAGAGAGGCTGCAAGGGGGAAGAGAGGCTGCAGGGGGGAAGAGAGACTGCAGGGGGGAAGAGAGGCTGCAGGGGGGAAGAGGGGCTGCAGGGGAGAAGAGGGGCTGCAGGGGGGGAAGAGAGGCTGCAGGGGGGGAAGAGGGGCTGCAGGGGGGGGGAAGAGGGGCTGCAGGGGGGAAGAGAGGCTGCAGGGGTGGGAAGAGAGGCTGCAGGGGTGGGAAGAGAGGCTGCAGGGGGGGAAGAGAGGCTGCAGGGGGGAAGAGAGGCTGCAGGGGGGGGAGAGAGGCTGCAGGGGGGGAAGAGAGGCTGCAGGGGGGGAAGAGAGGCTGCAGGGGGGCGAAGAGGGGCTGCAGGGGGGGAAAGAGGCTGCAGGGAGGGGGGAAGAGAGGCTGCAGGGAGGGGGGAAGAGAGGCTGCAGGGGGGGGAGAAGAGAGGCTGCAGGGGGGGAAGAGAGGCTGCAGGGGGGGGAAGAGAGGCTGCAGGGGGGGGAAGAGAGGCTGCAGGGGGGGGAAGAGGGGCTGCAGGGGGGGAAGAGGGGCTGCAGGGGGGGAAAGAGGGGATGCAGGGGGAGAAGAGAGGCTGCAGGGGGGGAAGAGGGGCTGCAGGGGGGAAGAGAGGCTGCAGGGGGGAGAGAGGCTGCAGGGGGGGGAAGAGAGGCTGCAGGGGGGGAAGAGAGGCTGCAGGGGGGGAAGAGAGGCTGCAGCGGGGGAAGAGGCTGCAGGGGGGGAAGAGGCTGCAGGGGGGAAGAGAGGCTGCAGGGGGGGAAAAGAGAGGCTGCAGGGGGGGAAGAGAGGCTGCAGGGGGGGGAAGAGAGGCTGCAGGGGGGGGGAAGAGAGGTTGCAGGGGGGGGGAAGAGAGGCTGCAGGGGGGGAAGAGAGACTGCAGGGGGGGAAGAGAGGCTGCAGGGGGGGAAGAGAGGCTGCAGGGGGGGAAGAGAGGCTGCAAGGGGGAAGAGAGGCTGCAGGGGGGAAGAGAGACTGCAGGGGGGAAGAGAGGCTGCAGGGGGGAAGAGGGGCTGCAGGGGAGAAGAGGGGCTGCAGGGGGGGAAGAGAGGCTGCAGGGGGGGAAGAGGGGCTGCAGGGGGGGGGAAGAGGGGCTGCAGGGGGGAAGAGAGGCTGCAGGGGTGGGAAGAGAGGCTGCAGGGGTGGGAAGAGAGGCTGCAGGGGGGGAAGAGAGGCTGCAGGGGGGAAGAGAGGCTGCAGGGGGGGGAGAGAGGCTGCAGGGGGGGAAGAGAGGCTGCAGGGGGGGAAGAGAGGCTGCAGGGGGGCGAAGAGGGGCTGCAGGGGGGGAAAGAGGCTGCAGGGAGGGGGGAAGAGAGGCTGCAGGGAGGGGGGAAGAGAGGCTGCAGGGGGGGGGAGAGAGGCTGCAGGGGGGGGAGAAGAGAGGCTGCAGGGGGGGGAAGAGAGGCTGCAGGGGGGGGAAGAGAGGCTGCAGGGGGGGGAAGAGAGGCTGCAGGGGGGGGAAGAGGGGCTGCAGGGGGGGAAGAGGGGCTGCAGGGGGGGAAAGAGGGGATTCAGGGGGAGAAGAGAGGCTGCAGGGGGGGAAGAGGGGCTGCAGGGGGGAAGAGAGGCTGCAGGGGGAGAGAGGCTGCAGGGGGGGAAGAGAGGCTGCAGGGGGGGAAGAGAGGCTGCAGGGGGGGAAGAGAGGCTGCAGCGGGGGAAGAGGCTGCAGGGGGGGAAGAGGCTGCAGGGGGGAAGAGAGGCTGCAGGGGGGGAAAAGAGAGGCTGCAGGGGGGGAAGAGAGGCTGCAGGGGGGGGAAGAGAGGCTGCAGGGGGGGGGAAGAGAGGCTGCAGGGGTGGGTGAAGAGAGGCTGCAGGGGGGAGAAAGAGAGGCTGCAGGGAGGAGAAAGAGAGGCTGCAGGGGGGGAAGAGAGGCTGCAGGGGGGGAAGAGGGGCTGCAGGGGGGGAAGAGAGGCTGCAGGGGGGGAAGAGGGGCTGCAGGGGGGGAAGAGGGGCTGCAGGGGGGGAAGAGAGGCTGCAGGGGGGGGAAGAGAGGCTGCAGGGGGAAAGAGAGGCTGCAGGGGGAAGAGAGGCTGCAGGAGGGGGGGAGAGAGGCTACTGGGGGAAGAGAGGCTGCAGGGGGAAGAGAGGCTGCAGGGGGAAGAGAGGCTGCAGGGGGGAAAGAGGCTGCAGGGGGGAAAGAGGCTGCAGGGGGGAAGAGAGGCTGCAGGGGGGGAAGAGAGGCTGCAAGGGGGGAAGAGAGGCTGCAGGGGGGGAAGAGAGGCTGCAGGGGGGAAGAGAGGCTGCAGGGGGGGAAGAGAGACTGCAGGGGGGAAGAGGGGCTGCAGGGGGGAAGAGGGGCTGCAGGGGGGAAGAGGGGCTGCAGGGGGGAAGAGGGGCTGCAGGGGGGGAAGAGAGGCTGCAGGGGGGGAAGAGGGGCTGCAGGGGGGGGAAAGAGGGGCTGCAGGGGGGAAGAGAGGCTGCAGGGGGGAAGAGAGGCTGCAGGGGGGGAAGAGAGGCTGCAGGATGGGAAGAGAGGCTGCAGGGGGGGAAGAGAGGCTGCAGCGGGGGAAGAGGCTGCAGGGGGGGAAGAGGCTGCAGGGGGGAAGAGAGGCTGCAGGGGGGGAAAAGAGAGGCTGCAGGGGGGGAAGAGAGGCTGCAGGGGGGGGAAGAGGCTGCAGGGGGGGGGAAGAGAGGCTGCAGGGGTGGGTGAAGAGGCTGCAGGGGGGAGAAAGAGAGGCTGCAGGGAGGAGAAAGAGAGGCTGCAGGGGGGGAAGAGAGGCTGCAGGGGGGGAAGAGGGGCTGCAGGGGGGGAAGAGAGGCTGCAGGGGGGGAAGAGGGGCTGCAGGGGGGGAAGAGGGGCTGCAGGGGGGGAAGAGAGGCTGCAGGGGGGGAAGAGAGGCTGCAGGGGGAAAGAGAGGCTGCAGGGGGAAGAGAGGCTGCAGGAGGGGGGGAGAGAGGCTACTGGGGGAAGAGAGGCTGCAGGGGGAAGAGAGGCTGCAGGGGGGAAAGAGGCTGCAGGGGGGAAGAGAGGCTGCAGGGGGGGGAAAGAGAGGCTGCAGGGGGGGAAGAGAGGCTGCAGGGGGGGGAAGAGAGGCTGCAGGGGGGGGGAAGAGAGGCTGCAGGGGTGGGTGAAGAGAGGCTGCAGGGGGGAGAAAGAGAGACTGCAAGGAGGAGAAAGAGAGGCTGCAGGGGGGGAAGAGAGGCTGCAGGGGGGGAAGAGGGGCTGCAGGGGGGGGAAGAGAGGCTGCAGGGGGGGAAGAGGGGCTGCAGGGGGGGAAGAGGGGCTGCAGGGGGGGAAGAGAGGCTGCAGGGGGGGGAAGAGAGGCTGCAGGGGGAAAGAGAGGCTGCAGGGGGAAGAGAGGCTGCAGGAGGGGGGGAGAGAGGCTACTGGGGGAAGAGAGGCTGCATGGGGAGAGAGGCTGCAGGGGGGAAGAGAGGCTCCAGGGGGGGGAAGAGAGGATGCAGGGGGAGAGAGAGGCTGCAGGTGGGGGGGAGAGAGGCTGCAGGGGGAGAGAGGCTGCAGGGGGGAGAGAGGCTGCAGGGGGGAGAGGCTGCAGGGGGAGAGAGGCTGCAGGGGGGAAGAGAGGCTCCAGGGGGGGGAAGAGAGGATGCAGGGGGAGAGAGAGGCTGCAGGTGGGGGGGAAAGAGGCTGCAGGGGGAGAGAGGCTGCAGGGGGGAGAGAGGCTGCAGGGGGGAGAGAGGCTGCAGGGGGAGAGAGGCTGCAGGGGGAGAGAGGCTGCAGGGGGAGAGAGGCTGCAGGGGGGAGAGAGGCTGCAGGGGGAGAGAGGCTGCAGGTGGGGTGGGAAGAGAGGCTGCAGGTGGGTGGGAAGAGAGGCTGCAGGTGGGTGGGAAGAGAGGCTGCAGGTGGGGGGGGGGAAGAGAGGCTGCAGGTGGGGGGGAAGAGAGGCTGCAAGGGGGGGGAAGAGAGGTTGCAGGGGGGGGAAGAGAGGCTGCAGGGGGGGAAGAGAGACTGCAGGGGGGGAAGAGAGGCTGCAGGGGGGGAAGAGAGGCTGCAAGGGGGAAGAGAGGCTGCAGGGGGGAAGAGAGACTGCAGGGGGGGAAGAGAGGCTGCAGGGGGGAAGAGGGGCTGCAGGGGGGAAGAGGGGCTGCAGGGGGGAAGAGGGGCTGCAGGGGGGAAGAGAGGCTGCAGGGGGGGAAGAGGGGCTGCAGGGGGGGGGAAGAGGGGCTGCAGGGGGGAAGAGAGGCTGCAGGGGGGGAAGAGGGGCTGCAGGGGGGGAAAGAGAGGCTGCAGGGGGGGAAGAGGGGCTGCAGGGGGGGAAGAGGGGCTGCAGGGGGGGAAGAGAGGCTGCAGGGGGGGGAAGAGAGGCTGCAGGGGGAAAGAGAGGATGCAGGGGGAAGAGAGGCTGCAGGGGGGAGAGAGGCTGCAGGAGGGGGGGAGAGAGGCTAATGGGGGAAGAGAGGCTGCAGGGGGGAAGAGAGGCTGCAGGGGGAGAGAGGCTGCAGGGGGAGAGAGGCTGCAGGGGGGAAGAGAGGCTCCAGGGGGGGGGGAGAGAGGCTGCAGGGGGGAGAGAGGCTGCAGGTGGGGGGGTAGAGAGGCTGCAGGATGGGGGAAGAGAGGCTGCAGGGGGGAGAAAGAGAGGCTGCAGGGGGGGAAGAGAGGCTGCAGCGGGGGAAGAGGCTGCAGGGGGGATGAGAGGCTGCAGGGGGGGGGAAAGAGAGGCTGCAGGGGGGGGGAAAGAGAGGCTGCAGGGGGGGAAGAGAGGCTGAAGGGGGGGGAAGAGAGGCTGCAGGGGTGGGTGAAGAGAGGCTGCAGGGGGGAGAAAGAGAGGCTGCAGGGGGGGAAGAGAGGCTGCAGGGGGGGGGAAGAGAGGCTGCAGGGGGGAAAGAGGGGCTGCAGGGGGGAAAGAGGGGCTGCAGGGGGGGAAGAGGGGCTGCAGGGGGGGAAGAGAGGCTGCAGGGGGGGAAGAGAGGCTGCAGGGGGGAAGAGAGGCTGCAGGGGGAAGAGAGGCTGCAGGGGGGAGAGAGGCTGCAGGAGGGGGGAGAGAGGCTACTGGGGGAAGAGAGGCTGCAGGGGGGAAGAGAGGCTGCAGGGGGAGAGAGGCTGCAGGGGGAGAGAGGCTGCAGGGGGGAAGAGAGGCTCCAGGGGGGGGGAGAGAGGATGCAGGGGGAGAGAGAGGCTGCAGGTGGGGGGGAAAGAGGCTGCATGGGGAGAGAGGCTGCAGGGGGAGAGAGGCTGCAGGGGGGAGAGAGGCTGCAGGGGGGAGAGAGGCTGCAGGGGGGAGAGAGGCTGCAGGGGGGAAGAGAGGCTGCAGGGGGAGAGAGGCTGCAGGGGGAGAGAGGCTGCAGGGGGGAGAGAGGCTGCAGGTGGGGGGGGAGAGAGGCTGCAGGTGGGGGGGAAGAGAGGCTGCAGGTGGGGGGGAAGAGAGGCTGCAGGTGGGTGGGAAGAGAGGCTGCAGGTGGGGGGGGGGAGAGAGGCTGCAGGTGGGGGGGAAGAGAGGCTGCAAGGGGGGGGGAAGAGAGGCTGCAGGGGGGAAGAGAGACTGCAGGGGGGAAGAGAGGCTGCAAGGGGGGAAGAGAGGCTGCAGGGGGGGAAGAGAGGCTGCAGGGGGGGAAGAGAGGCTGCAGGGGGGGAAGAGAGACTGCAGGGGGGAAGAGGGGCTGCAGGGGGGAAGAGGGGCTGCAGGGGGGAAGAGGGGCTGCAGGGGGGGAAGAGAGGCTACAGGGGGGGAAGAGAGGATGCAGGGGGAGAGAGAGGCTGCAGGTGGGGGGGAAAGAGGCTGCAGGGGGAGAGAGGCTGCAGGGGGGAAAGAGGCTGCAGGGGGGAGAGAGGCTGCAGGGGGAGAGAGGCTGCAGGGGGGAGAGAGGCTGCAGGGGGAGAGAGGCTGCAGGGGGAGAGAGGCTGCAGGGGGGAGAGAGGCTGCAGGGGGGAGAGAGGCTGCAGGGGGAGAGAGGCTGCAGGTGGGGGGGAAGAGAGGCTGCAGGTGGGTGGGAAGAGAGGCTGCAGGTGGGTGGGAAGAGAGGCTGCAGGTGGGGGGGGGGAAGAGAGGCTGCAGGTGGGGGGGAAGAGAGGCTGCAAGGGGGGGGAAGAGAGGTTGCAGGGGGGGGGAAGAGAGGCTGCAGGGGGGGAAGAGAGACTGCAGGGGGGGAAGAGAGGCTGCAGGGGGGGAAGAGAGGCTGCAAGGGGGAAGAGAGGCTGCAGGGGGAAGAGAGGCTGCAGGGGGAAGAGAGACTGCAGGGGGGGAAGAGAGGCTGCAGGGGGGAAGAGGGGCTGCAGGGGGGGGAAAAGGGGCTGCAGGGGGGGAAGAGGGGCTGCAGGGGGGGGAAAGAGGCGATGCAGGGGGAGAAGAGAGGCTGCAGGGGGGGAAGAGGGGCTGCAGGGGGGAGAGAGGCTGCGGGGGGGGGAGAGGCTGCAGGGGGGAGGAAGAGAGGCTGCAGGGGGGGAAAGAGAGGCTGCAGGGGGGGAAGAGAGGCTGCAGGGGGGGGAAGAGGGGCTGCAGGTGGGGGGGAAGAGGGGCTGCAGGGGGGGGAAGAGGGGCTGCAGGGGGGGGAAAGAGGGGCTGCAGGGGGGGAAGAGGGGATGCAGGGGGAGAAGAGAGGCTTCAGGGGGGAAGAGAGGCTGCAGGGGGGGAAGAGGGGCTGCAGGGGGGAGAGAGGCTGCGGGGGGGGAGAGGCTGCAGGGGGGGAAGAGAGGCTGCAGGGGGGGGAAGAGAGGCTGCAGGGGGGGAAGAGAGGCTGCAGGGGGGGAATAGAGGCTGCAGGGGGGGAAGAGAGGCTGCAGGGGGGAAGAGAGGCTGCAGGGGGGAGGAAGAGAGGCTGCAGGGGGGGAAGAGAGGCTGCATGGGGGGAAAGAGAGGCTGCAGGGGGGGAAAGAGAGGCTGCAGGGGGGGAAGAGAGGCTGCAGGGGGGGAAGAGAGGCTGCAGGGGGGGAAGAGAGGCTGCAGGGGGGAGAGAGGCTGCAGGGGGGAGGAGAGGCTGCAAGGGTGGGGGAAGAGAGGCTGCAGGGGGGAGAAAGAGAGCCTGCAGGGGGGGAAGAGAGGCTGCAGGGGGGGAAGAGAGGCTGCAGGGGGGAAGAGAGGCTGCAGGGGGGGAAGAGAGGCTGCAGGGGGGGAAGAGAGGCTGCAGGGGGGGAAGAGAGACTGCAGGGGGGGAGAGTGGCTGCAGGAGGGGGGGAAAGAGAGGCTGCAGGGGGGCGAAGAGAGGCTGCAGGGGGGAAGAGAGGCTGCAGGGGGGAGAGAGGCTGCAGGAGGGGGGAGAGAGGCTACTGGGGGAAGAGAGGCTGCAGGGGGGAAGAGAGGCTGCAGGGGGGAGAGAGGCTGCAGGGGGAGAGAGGCTGCAGGGGGAAGAGAGGCTCCAGGGGGGGGAGAGAGGCTGCAGGGGGAGAGAGGCTGCAGGTGGGGGGGAAGAGAGGCTGCAGGATGGGGGAAGAGAGGCTGCAGGGGGGAGAAAGAGAGGCTGCAGGGGGGGAAGAGAGGCTGCAGCGGGGGAAGAGGCTGCAGGGGGGAAGAGAGGCTGCAGGGGGGGGGAAAGAGAGGCTGCAGGGGGGGGGAAAGAGAGGCTGCAGGGGGGGAAGTGAGGCTGCAGGGGGGGGAAGAGAGGCTGCAGGGGTGGGTGAAGAGAGGCTGCAGGGGGGAGAAAGAGAGGCTGCAGGGGGGGAAGAGAGGCTGCAGGGGGGGAAGAGAGGCTGCAGGGGGGGAAGAGGGGCTGCAGGGGGGGGGAAGAAAGGCTGCAGGGGGGGAAGAGGGGCTGCAGGGGGGGAAGAGGGGCTGCAGGGGGGTATGAGAGGCTGCAGGGGGGGAAGAGGGGCTGCAGGGGAGAAGAGGGGCTGCAGGGGGGGAAGAGAGGCTGCAGGGGGGGAAGAGGGGCTGCAGGGGGGGGGAAGAGGGGCTGCAGGGGGGAAGAGAGGCTGCAGGGGTGGGAAGAGAGGCTGCAGGGGTGGGAAGAGAGGCTGCAGGGGGGGAAGAGAGGCTGCAGGGGGGAAGAGAGGCTGCAGGGGGGGAAGAGAGGCTGCAGGGGGGGAAGAGAAGCTGCAGGGGGGGAAGAGAGGCTGCAGGGGGGCGAAGAGGGGCTGCAGGGGGGGAAGAGAAGCTGAAGGGGGGGGAAAGAGGCTGCAGGGAGGGGGGAAGAGAGGCTGCAGGGAGGGGGGAAGAGAGGCTGCAGGGGGGGGGAGAGAGGCTGCAGGGGGGGGAGAAGAGAGGCTGCAGGGGGGGAAGAGAGGCTGCAGGGGGGGAAGAGAGGCTGCAGGGGGGGAAGAGGGGCTGCAGGGGGGGAAGAGGGGCTGCAGGGGGGGAAAGAGGGGATGCAGGGGGAGAAGAGAGGCTGCAGGGGGGGAAGAGGGGCTGCAGGGGGGAGAGAGGCTGCGGGGGGGGGAGAGGCTGCGGGGGGGGGAGAGGCTGCAGGGGTGGGAAGAGAGGCTGCAGGGGTGGGAAGAGAGGCTGCAGGGGGGAAGAGAGGCTGCAGGGGGGGAAGAGAGGCTGCAGGGGGGAAGAGAGGCTGCAGGGGGGGAAGAGAGGCTGCAGGGGGGGAAGAGAGGCTGCAGGGGGGGAAGAGAGGCTGCAGGGGGGCGAAGAGAGGCTGCAGGGGGGCGAAGAGGGGCTGCAGGGGGGGAAGAGAAGCTGCAGGGGGGGAAAGAGGCTGCAGGGAGGGGGGAAGAGAGGCTGCAGGGAGGGGGGAAGAGAGGCTGCAGGGAGGGGGGATGAGAGGCTGCAGGGAGGGGGGAAGAGAGGCTGCAGGGGGGGGAGAGAGGCTGCAGGGGGGGAAGAGAGGCTGCAGGGGGGGGAAGAGAGGCTGCAGGGGGGAAGAGGGGCTGCAGGGGGGGGAAGAGGGGCTGCAGGGGGGGGAAGAGGGGCTGCAGGGGGGGGGAAGAGGGGATGCAGGGGGAGAAGAGGGGATGCAGGGGGAGAAGAGAGGCTGCAGGGGGGGAAGAGAGGCTGCAGGGGGGGAAGAGGGGCTGCAGGGGGGAGAGGCTGCGGGGGGGAGAGGCTGCAGGGGGGAGGAAGAGAGGCTGCAGGGGGGAAAGAGAGGCTGCAGGGGGGGAAAGAGAGGCTGCAGGGGGGGAAGAGAGGCTGCAGGGGGGGGAAGAGGGGCTGCAGGTGGGGGGGAAGAGGGGCTGCAGGGGGGGAAGAGGGGCTGCAGGGGGGGGGGGAAAGAGGTGCTGCAGGGGGGGAAGAGGGGATGCAGGGGGAGAAGAGAGGCTTCAGGGGGGAAGAGAGGCTGCAGGGGGGGAAGAGGGGCTGCAGGGGGGAGAGGCTGCGGGGGGGAGAGGCTGCAGGGGGGGAAGAGAGGCTGCAGGGGGGGGAAGAGAGGCTGCAGGGGGGGAAGAGAGGCTGCAGGGGGGGAATAGAGGCTGCAGGGGGGGAAGAGAGGCTGCAGGGGGGAAGAGAGGCTGCAGGGGGGAGGAAGAGAGGCTGCAGGGGGGGGGAGAGAGGCTGCAGGTGGGGAAAGAGAGGCTGCAGGGGGGGAAGAGAGGCTGCAGGGGGGGAAGAGAGGCTGCAGGGGGGGAAGAGAGGCTGCAGGGGGGGGAGAGAGGCTGCAGGGGGGGAGAAGAGGCTGCAAGGGTGGGGGAAGAGAGGCTGCAGGGGGGAGAAAGAGAGCCTGCAGGGGGGGAGGAGAGGCTGCAGGGGGGGAAGAGAGGCTGCAGGGGGGAAGAGAGGCTGCAGGGGGGGAAAGAGAGGCTGCAGGGGGGAAGAGAGGCTGCAGGGGGGGAAGAGAGACTGCAGGGGGGGAGAGTGGCTGCAGGAGGGGGGGAAAGAGAGGCTGCAGGGGGGCGAAGAGAGGCTGCAGGGGGGAAGAGAGGCTGCAGGGGGGAGAGAGGCTGCAGGAGGGGGGAGAGAGGCTACTGGGGGAAGAGAGGCTGCAGGGGGGAAGAGAGGCTGCAGGAGGGAGAGAGGCTGCAGGGGGAGAGAGGCTGCAGGGGGAAGAGAGGCTCCAGGGGGGAGAGAGGCTGCAGGGGGAGAGAGGCTGCAGGTGGGGGGGGAAGAGAGGCTGCAGGATGGGGGAAGAGAGGCTGCAGGGGGGAGAAAGAGAGGCTGCAGGGGGGGAAGAGAGGCTGCAGCGGGGGAAGAGGCTGCAGGGGGGAAGAGAGGCTGCAGGGGGGGGAAAGAGAGGCTGCAGGGGGGGAAGTGAGGCTGCAGGGGGGGGAAGAGAGGCTGCAGGGGTGGATGAAGAGAGGCTGCAGGGGGGAGAAAGAGAGGCTGCAGGGGGGGAAGAGAGGCTGCAGGGGGGGAAGAGGGGCTGCAGGGGGGGGAAGAAAGGCTGCAGGGGGGGAAGAGGGGCTGCAGGGGGGGGAAGAGGGGCTGCAGGGGGATATGAGAGGCTGCAGGGGGGGAAGAGAGGCTGCAGGGGGGAAGAGAGGCTGCAGGGGGGAGAGAGGCTGCAGGGGGGAGAGAGGCTGCAGGAGGGAGAGAGGCTGCAGGGGGAGAGAGGCTGCAGGGGGGAAGAGAGGCTCCAGGGGGGAGAGAGGCTGCAGGGGGAGAGAGGCTGCAGGGGGGAAGAGAGGCTGCAGGGGGGAGAGAGGCTGCAGGGGGAGAGAGGCTGCAGGGGGGAAGAGAGGCTCCAGGGGGGGGAATAGAGGATGCAGGGGGAGAGAGAGGCTGCAGGTGGGGGGAAAGAGGCTGCAGGGGGGAAGAGAGGCTGCAGGGGGGAAGAGAGGCTGCAGGGGGGAAGAGAGGCTGCAGGGGGAGAGAGGCTGCAGGGGGGGGAGAGAGGCTGCAGGGGGGGAGGAGAGGCTGCAAGGGTGGGGGAAGAGAGGCTGCAGGGGGGAGAAAGAGAGCCTGCAGGGGGGAAGAGAGGCTGCAGGGGGGGAAGAGAGGCTGCAGGGGGGGGAAGAGAGGCTGCAGGGGGGAAGAGAGGCTGCAGGGGGGAAGAGAGGCTGCAGGGGGGGGAAGAGAGGCTGCAGGGGGGGGAAGAGAGGCTGCAGGGGGGAAGAGAGGCTGCAGGGGGGAGAGAGGCTGCAGGGGGGAGAGAGGCTGCAGGAGGGGGGGAGAGAGGCTACTGGGGGAAGAGAGGCTGCAGGGGGGAAGAGAGGCTGCAGGGGGGGAGAGAGGCTGCAGGGGGAGAGAGGCTGCAGGGGGAGAGAGGCTGCAGGGGGGAAGAGAGGCTCCAGGGGGGGGAAGAGAGGATGCAGGGGGAGAGAGAGGCTGCAGGTGGGGGGAAAGAGGCTGCATGGGGAGAGAGGCTGCAGGTGGAGAGAGGCTGCAGGGGGGAGAGAGGCTGCAGGGGGAAAGAGAGGCTGCAGGGGGAAAGAGAGGCTGCAGGGGGAGAGAGGCTGCAGGGGGAGAGAGGCTGCAGGGGGGAGAGAGGCTGCAGGTGGGGGGGAAGAGAGGCTGCAGGTGGGGGGGAAGAGAGGCTGCAGGTGGGGGGGGAAGAGAGGCTGCAGGTGGGTGGGAAGAGAGGCTGCAGGTGGGGGGGAAGAGAGGCTGCAAGGGGGGGGAAGAGAGGTTGCAGGTGGGGGGAAGAGAGGCTGCAAGGGGGGGGAAGAGAGGCTGCAGGGGGGGAAGAGAGGCTGCAGGGGGGGAAGAGAGACTGCAGGGGGGGAAGAGAGGCTGCAGGGGGGAAGAGAGGCTGCAAGGGGGGAAGAGAGGCTGCAGGGGGGGAAGAGAGACTGCAGGGGGGAAGAAAGGCTGCAGGGGGGAAGAGGGGCTGCAGGGGGGAAGAGGGGCTGCAGGGGGGAAGAGGGGCTGCAGGGGGGGAAGAGAGGCTGCAGGGGGAGAAGAGGGGCTGCAGGGGGGGGAAGAGGGGCTGCAGGGGGGAGAGAGGCTGCAGGGGGGAAGAGAGGCTGCAGGGTGGGAAGAGAGGCTGCAGGGGGGGAAGAGATGCTGCAGCGGGGGAAGAGGCTGCAGGGGGGAAGAGAGGCTGCAAGGGGGGAAGAGAGGCTGCAGGGGGGGAAGAGAGACTGCAGGGGGGAAGAAAGGCTGCAGGGGGGAAGAGGGGCTGCAGGGGGGAAGAGGGGCTGCAGGGGGGAAGAGGGGCTGCAGGGGGGGAAGAGAGGCTGCAGGGGGAGAAGAGGGGCTGCAGGGGGGGGAAGAGGGGCTGCAGGGGGGGGAAGAGGGGCTGCAGGGGGGGAGAGAGGCTGCAGGGGGGAAGAGAGGCTGCAGGGTGGGAAGAGAGGCTGCAGGGGGGGAAGAGAGGCTGCAGCGGGGGAAGAGAGGCTGCAGGGGGGGAAGAGAGGCTGCAGCGGGGGAAGAGGCTGCAGGGGGGGAAGAGGCTGCAGGGGGGGAAGAGGCTGCAGGGGGGGAGAGAGGCTCCAGGGGGGGGAAGAGAGGATGCAGGGGGAGAGAGAGGCTGCAGGTGGGGGGGAAAGAGGCTGCATGGGGAGAGAGGCTGCAGGGGGAGAGAGGCTGCAGGGGGGAGAGAGGCTGCAGGGGGGAGAGAGGCTGCAGGGGGAAAGAGAGGCTGCAGGGGGAGAGAGGCTGCAGGGGGAGAGAGGCTGCAGGGGGGAGAGAGGCTGCAAGGGGGGGGAAGAGAGGTTGCAGGTGGGGGGAAGAGAGGCTGCAAGGGGGGGGAAGAGAGGTTGCAGGGGGGGAAGAGAGGCTGCAGGGAGGGAAGAGAGACTGCAGGGGGGGAAGAGAGGCTGCAGGGGGGAAGAGAGGCTGCAAGGGGGGAAGAGAGGCTGCAGGGGGGGAAGAGAGACTGCAGGGGGGAAGAAAGGCTGCAGGGGGGAAGAGGGGCTGCAGGGGGGAAGAGGGGCTGCAGGGGGGAAGAGGGGCTGCAGGGGGGGAAGAGAGGCTGCAGGGGGAGAAGAGGGGCTGCAGGGGGGGGAAGAGGGGCTGCAGGGGGGGAGAGAGGCTGCAGGGGGGAAGAGAGGCTGCAGGGTGGGAAGAGAGGCTGCAGGGGGGGAAGAGAGGCTGCAGCGGGGGAAGAGGCTGCAGGGGGGGAAGAGGCTGCAGGGGGAAAGAGAGGCTGCAGGGGGAAGAGAGGCTGCAGGGGGGAGAGAGGCTGCAGGAGGGGGGGAGAGAGGCTACTGGGGGAAGAGAGGCTGCAGGGGGGAAGAGAGGCTGCAGGGGGGAAGAGAGGCTGCAGGGGGAAGAGGCTGCAGGGGGGAAGAGAGGCTGCAGGGGGGGGGAAAGAGAGGCTGCAGGGGGGGAAGAGAGGCTGCAGGGGGGGAAGAGAGGCTGCAGGGGTGGGTGAAGAGAGGCTGCAGGGGGGAGAAAGAGAGGCTGCAGGGGGGGAAGAGAGGCTGCAGGTTGGGAAGAGGGGCTGCAGGGGGGGGAAGAGAGGCTGCAGGGGGGGAAGAGGGGCTGCAGGGGGGGGAAGAGGGGCTGCAGGGGGGGAAGAGAGGCTGCAGGGGGGGGAAGAGAGGCTGCAGGGGGGAAGAGAGGCTGCAGGGGGAAGAGAGGCTTCAGGGGGGAGAGAGGCTGCAGGAGGGGGGGAGAGAGGCTACAGGGGGAAGAGAGGCTGCAGGGGGGAAGAGAGGCTGCAGGGGGAGAGAGGCTGCAGGGGGGGGGAGAGAGGCTGCAGGGGGGAGGAGAGGCTGCAAGGGTGGGGGAAGAGAGGCTGCAGGGGGGAGAAAGAGAGCCTGCAGGGGGGGAAGAGAGGCTGCAGGGGGGGAAGAGAGGCTGCAGGGGGGGGAAGAGAGGCTGCAGGGGGGAAGAGAGGCTGCAGGGGGGGGAAGAGAGGCTGCAGGGGGGGGGGAAGAGAGGCTGCAGGGGGGAAGAGAGGCTGCAGGGGGGGAAGAGAGGCTGCAGGGGGGGAAGAGAGGCTGCAGGAGGCGGGGAAAGAGAGGCTGCAGGGGGGCGAAGAGAGGCTGCAAGGGGGAAGAGAGGCTGCAGGGGGGAGAGAGGCTGCAGGAGGGGGGAGAGAGGCTACTGTGGGAAGAGAGGCTGCAGGAGGGGGGAGAGAGGATACTGGGGGAAGAGAGGCTGCAGGGGGGAAGAGAGGCTGCAGGGGGGAGAGAGGCTGCAGGGGGAGAGAGGCTGCAGGGGGGAAGAGAGGCTCCAGGGGGGAATAGAGGCTGCAGGGGGGGAAGAGAGGCTGCAGTGGTGGGTGAAGAGAGGCTGCAGGGGGGAGAAAGAGAGGCTGCAGGGGGGGGAAGAGAGGCTGCAGGGGGGGAAGAGAGGCTGCAGGTGGGTGGGAAGAGAGGCTGCAGGTGGGTGGGAAGAGAGGCTGCAGGTGGGGGGGAAGAGAGGCTGCAAGGGGGGGAAGAGAGGTTGCAGGTGGGGGGAAGAGAGGCTGCAAGGGGGGGGGAAGAGAGGTTGCAGGGGGGGGGAAGAGAGGCTGCAGGGGGGGAAGAGAGACTGCAGGGGGGGAAGAGGGGCTGCAGGGGGGGAAGAGAGGCTGCAAGGGGGGAAGAGAGGCTGCAGGGGGGGAAGAGAGGCTGCAGGGGGGGAAGAGAGACTGCAGGGGGGAAGAGAGGCTGCAGGGGGGAAGAGGGGCTGCAGGGGGGAAGAAGGGCTGCAGGGGGGAAGAGGGGCTGCAGGGGGGAAGAGGGGCTGCAGGGGGGGAAGAGAGGCTGCAGGGGGAAGAGGGGCTGCAGGGGGGGGGAAGAGGGGCTGCAGGGGGGAAGAGAGGCTGCAGGGGGGAAGAGAGGCTGCAGGGGGGAAGAGAGGCTGCAGGGGGGAAGAGAGGCTGCAGGGGGGGAAGAGAGGCTGCAGGGGGGGAAGAGAGGCTGCAGGGGGGGAAGAGAGGCTGCAGCGGGGGAAGAGGCTGCAGGGGGGGAAGAGGCTGCAAGGGGGAAGAGAGGCTGCAGGGGGGGGGAAGAGAGGCTGCAGGGGGGGAAGAGAGGCTGCAGGGGGGGGAAGAGAGGCTGCAGGGGGGGGAAGAGGGGCTGCAGGGGGGGGAAGAGGGGCTGCAGGGGGGGGAAGAGGGGCTGCAGGGGGGGGAAGAGGGGATGCAGGGGGAGAAGAGAGGCTGCAGGGGGGGAAGAGGGGCTGCAGGGGGGAGAGAGGCTGCGGGGGGGAGAGGCTGCAGGGGTGGGAAGAGAGACTGCAGGGGTGGGAAGAGAGGCTGCAGGGGGGGAAGAGAGGCTGCAGGGGGGGGAGAGAGGCTGCAGGGGGGGAAGAGAGGCTGCAGGGGGGGAAGAGAGGCTGCAGGGGGGTGAAGAGGGGCTGCAGGGGGGGAAGAGAAGCTGCAGGGGGGGGAAAGAGGCTGCAGGGAGGGAGGAAGAGAGGCTGCAGGGAGGGGGGAAGAGAGGCTGCAGGGGGGGAGAGAGGCTGCAGGGGGGGGAGAAGAGAGGCTGCAGGGGGGAAGAGAGGCTGCAGGGGGGGGAAGAGAGGCTGCAGGGGGGGGGAGAGGGGCTGCAGGGGGGGGAAGAGGGGATGCAGGGGGAGAAGAGAGGCTGCAGGGGGGGAAGAGGGGCTGCAGGGGGGAGAGAGGCTGCGGGGGGGGGAAGAGGCTGCAGGGGGGAGGAAGAGAGGCTGCAGGGGGGGAAAGAGAGGCTGCAGGGGGGGAAAGAGAGGCTGCAGGGGGGGAAGAGAGGCTGCAGGGGGGGGGGGGGAAGAGGGGCTGCAGGGGGGGGGGAAGAGGGGCTGCAGGGGGGGGAAGAGGGGCTGCAGGGGGGGGAAAGAGGGGATGCAGGGGGAGAAGAGAGGCTTCAGGGGGGAAGAGAGGCTGCAGGGGGGAAGAGGGGCTGCAGGGGGGAGAGAGGCTGCGGGGGGGGAGGCTGCAGGGGGGGAAGAGAGGCTGCAGGGGGGGGAAGAGAGGCTGCAGGGGGGGAAGAGAGGCTGCAGGGGGGAATAGAGGCTGCAGGGGGGGAAGAGAGGCTGCAGGGGGGAAGAGAGGCTGCAGGGGGAGGAAGAGAGGCTGCAGGGGGGGGAAGAGAGGCTGCAGGGGGGAAAGAGAGGCTGCAGGGGGGGAAGAGAGGCTGCAGGGGGGGAGAGAGGCTGCAGGGGGGGAGGAGAGGCTGCAAGGGTGGGGGAAGAGAGGCTGCAGGGGGGAGAAAGAGAGCCTGCAGGGGGGGAAGAGAGGCTGCAGGGGGGGAAGAGAGGCTGCAGGGGGGGAAGAGAGGCTGCAGGGGGGGAAGAGAGACTGCAGGGGGGAAAGAGGGGGGTAAGAGAGGCTGCAGGGGGGGAAGAGAGGCTGCAGGGGGGGGAAGAGAGGCTGCAGGGGGGGGAAGAGAGGCTGCAGGGGGGGAAAGAGAGGCTGCAGGGGGGGAAGAAAGGCTGCAGGGGGGGGAAGAGAGGCTGCAGGGGGGGAAGAGAGGCTGCAGGGGGGGAGAGAGGCTGCAGGGGGGGAGGAGAGGCTGCAAGGGTGGGGGAAGAGAGGCTGCAGGGGGGAGAAAGAGAGCCTGCAGGGGGAGAAGAGAGGCTGCAGGGGGGAAGAGAGGCTGCAGGGGGGAAGAGAGGCTGCAGGGGGGGAAGAGAGGCTGCAGGGGGGAAGAGAGACTGCAGGGGGGGGAAGAGGGGGGGAGAGAGGCTGCAGGAGGGGGGGAAGAGAGGCTGCAGGGGGGAAGAGAGGCTGCAGGTGGGGGTGGGAAGAGAGGCTGCAGGTGGGGGGGAAGAGAGGCTTCAGGTGGATGGGAAGAGAGGCTGCAGGTGGGGGGGAAGAGAGGCTGCAGGTGGGGAAGAGGGGCTGCAGGGGGGATGAGAGGCTGCAGGGGGGGAAGAGGGGCTGCAGGGGGGGGAAGAGGGGCTGCAGGGGGGAGAGAGGCTGCAGGGGGGAAGAGAGGCTGCAGGGGGGAAGAGAGGCTGCAGGGGTGGGAAGAGAAGCTGCAGGGGGAAGAGAGGCTGCAGGGGGGAATAGAGGCTGCAGGGGGGGAAGAAGGGCTGCAGGGGGGAAGAGGGGCTGCAGGGGGGGGGAAGAGGGGGGAGAGAGGCTGCAGGAGGGGGGAAGAGAGGCTGCAGGGGGGAAGAGAGGCTGCAGGTGGGGGTGGGAAGAGAGGCTGCAGGTGGGGGGGAAGAGAGGCTTCAGGTGGATGGGAAGAGAGGCTGCAGGTGGGGGGGAAGAGAGGCTGCAGGTGGGGAAGAGGGGCTGCAGGGGGGATGAGAGGCTGCAGGGGGGGAAGAGGGGCTGCAGGGGGGGAAGAGGGGCTGCAGGGGGGAGAGAGGCTGCAGGGGGGAAGAGAGGCTGCAGGGGGGAAGAGAGGCTACAGGGGTGGGAAGAGAGGCTGCAGGGGGGGAATAGAGGCTGTAGGGGGGGGAATAGAGGCTGTAGGGGGGGAATAGAGGCTGCAGGGGGGGAAGAGGGGCTGCAGGGGGGGGAAGAATGGCTGCAGGGGGGGAAGAGAGGCTGCAGGGGGGGAAGAGAGGCTGCAGGGGTGGGGGAAGAGAGGCTACAGGGGGGAGAAAGAGAGGCTGCAGGGGTGGGGGAAGAGAGGCTGCATGGGGGAGAAAGAGAGGCTGCAGGGGGGAAGGAGAGGCTGCAGGGGGGGAAGAGAGGCTGCAGGGGGGGAAGAGAGGCTGCAGGCGGGGAAGAGAGGCTGCAGGGGGGAAGAGAGGCTGCAGGGGGGGGGAGAGAGGCTGCAGGGGGAAGAGAGGCTGCAGGGGGGAAGAGAGGCTGCAGGATGGGGGAAGAGAAGCTGCAGGGGGGAGAAAGAGAGGCTGCAGGGGGGAAGAGAGGCTGCAGGGGGGGGGAAGAGAGGCTGCAGGGGGAAGAGAGGCTGCAGGGGGAAGAGAGGCTGCAGGGGGGGAAGAGAGGCTGCAGGATGGGGGAAGAGAAGCTGCAGGGGGGAGAAAGAGAGGCTGCAGGGAGGGAAGAGAGGCTGCAGGGGGGGAAGAGAGGCTGCAGGGGGGGAAGAGAGGCTGCAGGGGGGGAAGAGAGGCTGCAGAGGGGTGAAGAGAGGCTGCAGGGGTGGGGGAAGAGAGCTGCAGGGGGGAGAAAGAGAGGCTGCAGGGGGGGAAGAGAGGCTGCAGGGGTGGAAGAGGGGCTGCAGGGGGGGGAAGAGAGGCTGTAGGGGGGGGAAGAGAGGCTGCAGGGGGGGAAGAGAGGCTGCAGGGGGGGAAGAGGGGCTGCAGGGGGGGGAGAGAGGCTGCAGGGGAAGAGAGGCTGCAGGATGGGGGAAAGAGAGGCTGCAGGGGGGGGAAAGAGAGGCTGCAGGGGGGAAGAGAGGCTGCAGGGGTGGGGGAATAGAGGCTGCAGGGGGAAGAGAGGCTGCAGGGGGGGGGGAAAGAGAGGCTGCAGGGGGGGGAGAGAGGCTGCAGGGGGGGAAGAGAGGCTGCAGGGGTGGGGAAAGGAGGCTGCAAGGGGGAGAAAGAGAGGCTGCAGGGGAGAAAGAGAGGCTGCAGGGGGGAAGAGAGGCTGCAGGGGGGGGAAAGAGAGGCTGCAGGGGGGGGAAAGAGAGGCTGCAGGGGGAAGAGAGGCTGCAGGGGGGAAGAGAGGCTGCAGGGGGGGGAAGAGAGGCTGCAGGGGGGGAAGAGAGGCTGCAGGGGGGGAAGAGAGACTGCAGGGGGAGAGAGGTTGCAGGAGGGGGGAAAGAGAGGCTGCAGGGGGGCGAAGAGAGGCTGCAGGGGGGAAGAGAGGCTGCAGGGGGGAGAGAGGCTGCAGGAGGGGGGAGAGAGACTACTGGGGGAAGAGAGGCTGCAGGGGGGAAGAGAGGCTGCAGGAGGAGAGAGGCTGCAGGGGAGAGAGGCTGCAGGGGGAAGAGAGGCTGCAGGAGGGAAGAGAGGCTGCAGGAGGGGGGGGAGAGAGGCTACTGGGGGAAGAGAGGCTGCAGGGGGGAAGAGAGGCTGCAGGGGGGAAGAGAGGCTGCAGGGGGGGAAGAGAGGCTCCAGGGGGGGGGAAGAGAGGCTGCAGGGGGGAGAGAGGCTGCAGGTGGGGGGGAGAGAGGCTGCAGGGGGAGAGAGGCTGCAGGGGGGAGAGAGGCTGCAGGGGGAGAGAGGCTGCAGGGGGAGAGGCTGCAGGGGGAGAGAGGCTGCAGGGGGAGAGAGGCTGCAGGGGGGGGAAGAGAGGCTGCAGGGGGGGGAAGAGAGGCTGCAGGGGGGGGAAGAGAGGCTGCAGGGGGGAAGAGAGACTGCAGGGGGGAGAGAGGCTGCAGGAGGGGGGGAAAGAGAGGCTGCAGGGGGGCGAAGAGAGGCTGCAGGGGGGAAGAGAGGCTGCAGGGGGGAGAGAGGCTGCAGGAGGGGGGGAGAGAGGCTACTGGGGAAGAGAGGCTGCAGGGGGGGAGAGAGGCTGCAGGGGGAGAGAGACTGCAGGGGGAGAGAGGCTGCAGGGGGGAAGAGAGGCTCCAGGGGGGGAGAGAGGCTGCAGGTGGGGGGAGAGAGGCTGCAGGTGGGGGGGAGAGAGGCTGCAGGGGGAGAGAGGCTGCAGGGGGAGAGAGGCTGCAGGGGGGAGAGAGGCTGCAGGGGGAGAGAGGCTGCAGGGGGGAGAGAGGCTGCAGGGGGGGAGAGAGGCTGCAGGTGGGGGGGAAGAGAGGCTGCAGGTGGGTGGGAAGAGAGGCTGCAGGTGGGTGGGAAGAGAGGCTGCAGGTGGGGGGGAAGAGAGGCTGCAGGTGGGGGGGAAGAGAGGCTGCAGGTGGGGGGGAAGAGAGGCTGCAAGGGGGGGAGAGAGGCTGCAGGGGGGGAAGAGAGACTGCAGGGGGGGAAGAGAGGCTGCAGGGGGGAAGGGAGACTGCAGGGGGGGAAGACAGGCTGCAGGGGGGGAAGAGAGGCTGCAGGGGGGGAAGAGAGGCTGCAGCGGGGGAAGAGAGGCTGCAGGGGGGGAAGAGAGGCTGCAGGGGGGAAGAGGGGCCGCAGGGGGGAAGAGGGGCCGCAGGGGGGGAAGAGGGGCCGCAGGGGGGGGAAGAGGGGCCGCAGGGGGGGGGAAGAGGGGCTGCAGGGGGGAGAGGGGCTGCAGGGGGGAGAGAGGCTGCAGGGGGGAAGAGAGGCTGCAGGGGTGGGAAGAGAGGCTGCAGGGGGGGAGAGAGGCTGCAGGGGGGGAAGAGGGGCTGCAGGGGGGAGAGAGGCTGCAGGGGTGGGAAGAGAGGCTGCAGGGGGGAGAGAGGCTGCAGGGGGGGAGAAGAGGCTGCAGGGGGGAAGAGGGGCTGCAGGGGGGGAAGAGAGGCTGCAGAGGGGGAAGAGAGGCTGCAGGGGGGGAAGAGAGGCTGCAGGGGGGGGAAGAGGGGCTGCAGGGAGGGGGGAAGAGAGGCTGTAGGGGGGGGGAAGAGAGGCTGCAGAGGGGGAAGTGAGGCTGCAGGGGGGAGGAAGAGAGGCTGCAGGGGGGGAAGAGAGGCTGCAGGGGGGGAAAGAGGCTGCAGGGGGAAGAGAGGCTGCAGGGGGAAGAGAGGCTGCAGGGGGGAAGAGAGGCTGCAGGGGGGGAAGAGAGGCTGCAAGGGTGGGGGAAGAGAGGCTGCAGGGGGGAAGAGAGGCTGCAGGGGGGGGAAGAGAGGCTGCAGGGGGGGAAGAGAGGCTGCAGGGGGGGAAGAAAGGCTGCAGGGGGGGAAAGAGAGGCTGCAGGGGGGGGAGAGGCTGCAGGGGGGGGAGAGAGGCTGCAGGGGGGGAAGAGAGGCTGCAGGGGGGAAGAGAGGCTGCAGGGGGGAAGAGAGACTGCAGGGGGGAAGAGGGGGGGAGAGAGGCTGCAGGAGGGGGGGAAGAGAGGCTGCAGGGGGAAGAGAGGCTGCAGGGGGGGAAGAGAGGCTGCAGGTGGGGGGGAAGAGAGGCTTCAGGTGGATGGGAAGAGAGGCTGCAGGTGGGGGGAAAGAGAGGCTGCAGGGGGGGAAGAGAGGCTGCAGGGGGGAAAGAGAGGCTGCAGGGGGGAAGAGAGGCTGCAGGGGGGGAAGAGGGGCTGCAGGGGGGGGAAGAGGGGCTGCAGGGGGGGAAGAGGGGCTGCAGGGGGGAAGAGGGGCTGCAGGGGGGGGAAGAGGGGATGCAGGGGGGGAAGAGAGGCTTCAGGGGGGGAAGAGGGGCTGCAGGGGGGGGAAGAGGGGCTGCAGGGGGGGAAGAGGGGCTGCAGGGGGGGGAAGAGGGGCTGCAGGGGGGGAAGAGGGGCTGCAGGGGGGGAAGAGGGGCTGCAGGGGGGGGAAGAGGGGATGCAGGGGGGGAAGAGAGGCTTCAGGGGGGGAAGAGGGGCTGCAGGGGGGAGAGAGGCTGCGGGGGGGAGAGGCTGCAGGGGGGGAATAGAGGCTGCAGGGGGGGAATAGAGGCTGCAGGGGGGGGAAGAGAGGCTGCAGGGGAGGGAAGAGAGGCTGCAGGGGGTGAAGAGAGGCTGCAGGGGGGAAGAGAGGCTGCAGGGGGGAGGAAGAGAGGCTGCAGGGGGGGAAGAGAGGCTGCAGGGGGGAAGAGAGGCTGCAGGGGGGAAAGAGGCTGCAGGGGGGGAAGAGAGGCTGCAGGGGGGAAGAGAGGCTCCAGGGGGGAGAAAGAGAGGCTGCAGGGGTGGGGGAAGAGAGGCTGCATGGGGGAGAAAGAGAGGCTGCAGGGGGGAAGGAGAGGCTGCAGGGGGGGAAGAGAGGCTGCAGGGGGGGAAGAGAGGCTGCAGGGGGAAGAGAGGCTGCAGGGGGGGGAAAGAGAGGCTGCAGGGGGAAGAGAGGCTGCAGGGGGGAAGAGAGGCTGCAGGATGGGGGAAGAGAAGCTGCAGGGGGAGAAAGAGAGGCTGCAGGGGGGAAGAGAGGCTGCAGGGGGGGGGGAAGAGAGGCTGCAGGGGGAAGAGAGGCTGCAGGGGGAAGAGAGGCTGCAGGGGGGAAGAGAGGCTGCAGGATGGGGAAGAGAAGCTGCAGGGGGGAGAAAGAGAGGCTGCAGGGAGGGAAGAGAGGCTGCAGGGGGGGAAGAGGTTGCAGGGGGGAAGAGAGGCTGCAGGGGGGGAAGAGAGGCTGCAGGGAGGGAAGAGAGGCTGCAGAGGGGTGAAGAGAGGCTGCAGGGGTGGGGGAAGAGAGGCTGCAGGGGGAGAAAGAGAGGCTGCAGGGGGGGAAGAGAGGCTGCAGGGGTGGAAGAGGGGCTGCAGGGGGGGGAAGAGAGGCTGTAGGGGGGGGAAGAGAGGCTGCAGGGGGGGAAGAGAGGCTGCAGGGGGGGAAGAGGGGCTGCAGGGGGGGGGGAGAGAGGCTGCAGGGGGGGAAGAGAGACTGCAGGGGGGCGAAGAGAGGCTGCAGGGGGGAAGAGAGGCTGCAGGGGGGAGAGAGGCTGCAGGAGGGGGGAGAGAGACTACTGGGGGAAGAGAGGCTGCAGGGGGGAAGAGAGGCTGCAGGAGGAGAGAGGCTGCAGGGGGAGAGAGGCTGCAGGGGGGAAGAGAGGCTGCAGGAGGGAAGAGAGGCTGCAGGAGGGGGGGAGAGAGGCTACTGGGGGAAGAGAGGCTGCAGGGGGGAAGAGAGGCTGCAGGGGGGAAGAGAGGCTGCAGGGGGGAAGAGAGGCTGCAGGGGGGAAAGAGAGGCTCCAGGGGGGGAAGAGAGGCTGCAGGGGGGGAGAGAGGCTGCAGGTGGAGAGAGGCTGCAGGGGGAGAGAGGCTGCAGGGGGGAGAGAGGCTGCAGGGGGAGAGAGGCTGCAGGGGAGAGAGGCTGCAGGGGGGAGAGAGGCTGCAGGGGGAGAGAGGCTGCAGGGGGGGGGGGTAGAGAGGCTGCAGGGGGGGGAAGAGAGGCTGCAGGGGGGAAGAGAGGCTGCAGGGGGGAAGAGAGGCTGCAGGGGGGGAAGAGAGGCTCCAGGGGGGGGGAAGAGAGGCTGCAGGGGGGGAGAGAGGCTGCAGGTGGGGGGGAGAGAGGCTGCAGGGGGAGAGAGGCTGCAGGGGGAGAGAGGCTGCAGGGGGAGAGAGGCTGCAGGGGGAGAGAGGCTGCAGGGGGGAGAGAGGCTGCAGGGGGGAGAGAGGCTGCAGGGGGGAGAGAGGCTGCAGGGGGAGAGAGGCTGCAGGGGGGGGGAAGAGAGGCTGCAGGGGGGGGAAGAGAGGCTGCAGGGGGGAAGAGAGACTGCAGGGGGGGAGAGAGGCTGCAGGAGGGGGGGAAAGAGAGGCTGCAGGGGGGCGAAGAGAGGCTGCAGGGGGGAAGAGAGGCTGCAGGGGGCAGAGAGGCTGCAGGAGGGGGGGAGAGAGGCTACTGGGGGAAGAGAGGCTGCAGGGGGGAGAGAGGCTGCAGGGGGAGAGAGACTGCAGGGGGAGAGAGGCTGCAGGGGGGAAGAGAGGCTCCAGGGGGGGGAGAGAGGCTGCAGGTGGGGGGAGAGAGGCTGCAGGTGGGGGGGAGAGAGGCTGCAGGGGGGAAGAGAGGCTCCAGGGGGGGGAGAGAGGCTGCAGGTGGGGGGAGAGAGGCTGCAGGTGGGGGGGGAGAGAGGCTGCAGGGGGAGAGAGGCTGCAGGGGGAGAGAGGCTGCAGGGGGAGAGAGGCTGCAGGGGGGAGAGAGGCTGCAGGGGGGAGAGAGGCTGCAGGGGGGAGAGAGGCTGCAGGGGGGAGAGAGGCTGCAGGTGGGGGGGCAAGAGAGGCTGCAGGTGGGGGGAAGAGAGGCTGAAGGTGGGTGGGAAGAGAGGCTGCAGGTGGGTGGGAAGAGAGGCTGCAGGTGGGTGGGAAGAGAGGCTGCAGGTGGGGGGGAAGAGAGGCTGCAGGTGGGGGGAAGAGAGGCTGCAAGGGGGGGAGAGAGGCTGCAGGGGGGGAAGAGAGACTGCAGGGGGGAAGAGAGGCTGCAGGGGGGAAGAGAGGCTGCAGGGGGGAAGGGAGACTGCAGGGGGGAAGACAGGCTGCAGGGGGGGAAGAGAGGCTGCAGGGGGGGAAGAGAGGCTGCAGGGGGGAAGAGAGGCTGCAGGGGGGGAAGAGGGGCTGCAGGGGGGGAAGAGGGGCTGCAGGGGGGGAAGAGGGGCTGCAGGGGGGGAAGAGGGGCTGCAGGGGGGGAAGAGGGGCTGCAGGGGTGGGAAGAGGGGATGCAGGGGGGGAAGAGAGGCTTCAGGGGGGGAAGAGGGGCTGCAGGGGGGAGAGAGGCTGCGGGGGGGAGAGGCTGCAGGGGGGGAATAGAGGCTGCAGGGGGGGGGGAAGAGAGGCTGCAGGGGGGGAAGAGAGGCTGCAGGGGGTGAAGAGAGGCTGCAGGGGGTGAAGAGAGGCTGCAGGGGGGAAGAGAGGCTGCAGGGGGGAGGAAGAGAGGCTGCAGGGGGGGAAGAGAGGCTGCAGGGGGGAAGAGAGGCTGCAGGGGGGGAAAGAGGCTGCAGGGGGGGAAGAGAGGCTGCAGGGGGGAAGAGAGGCTCCAGGGGGGAGAAAGAGAGGCTGCAGGGGTGGGGGAAGAGAGGCTGCAGGGGGGAGAAAGAGAGGCTGCAGGGAGGGAAGAGAGGCTGCAGGGGGGGAAGAGGTTGCAGGGGGGAAGAGAGGCTGCAGGGGGGGAAGAGAGGCTGCAGGGAGGGAAGAGAGGCTGCAGAGGGGTGAAGAGAGGCTGCAGGGGTGGGGGAAGAGAGGCTGCAGGGGGGAGAAAGAGAGGCTGCAGGGGGGAAGAGAGGCTGCAGGGGTGGAAGAGGGGCTGCAGGGGGGGGAAGAGAGGCTGTAGGGGGGGGAAGAGAGGCTGCAGGGGGGGAAGAGAGGCTGCAGGGGGGGAAGAGGGGCTGCAGGGGGGGGGAGAGAGGCTGCAGGGGGGGAAGAGAGACTGCAGGGGGGAGAGAGGGTCCAGGGGGGAGAGAGGCTGCAGGAGGGGGGGAGAGGGGCTACTGGGGGAAGAGAGGCTGCAGGGGGGGAAAGAGGCTGCAGGGGGGGAGAGAGGCTGCAGGGGGAGAGAGGCTGCAGGGGGGAAGAGAGGCTCCAGGGGGGGAAGAGAGGCTGCAGGGGGGAGAGAGGCTGCAGGTGGGGGGGAAGAGAGGCTGCAGGATGGGGGAAGAGAGGCTGCAGGGGGGAGAAAGAGAGGCTGCAGGGGGGGAAGAGAGGCTGCAGGGGGGGAAGAGGCTGCAGGGGGGAAGAGAGGCTGCAGGGGGGGGAAAGAGAGGCTGCAGGGGGGGGAAATAGAGGCTGCAGGGGGGAAGAGAGGCTGCAGGGGTGGGGGAATAGAGGCTGCAGGGGGGAAGAGAGGCTGCAGGGGGGGGGAAAGAGAGGCTGCAGGGGGGAAGAGAGGCTGCAGGGGGGGGAAGAGAGGCTGCAGGGGTGGGGAAAGGAGGCTGCAAGGGGGAGAAAGAGAGGCTGCAGGGGAGAAAGAGAGGCTGCAGGGGGGAAGAGAGGCTGCAGGGGGGGAAGAGAGGCTGCAGGGGGGGAAGAGAGGCTGCAGGGGGGGAGAGAGGCTCCAGGGGGGAGAGAGGCTGCAGGAGGGGGGGAGAGGGGCTACTGGGGGAAGAGAGGCTGCAGGGGGGGAAAGAGGCTGCAGGGGGGGAGAGAGGCTGCAGGGGGAGAGAGGCTGCAGGGGGGAAGAGAGGCTCCAGGGGGGGAAGAGAGGCTGCAGGGGGGAGAGAGGCTGCAGGTGGGGGGGAAGAGAGGCTGCAGGATGGGGGAAGAGAGGCTGCAGGGGGGAGAAAGAAAGGCTGCAGGATGGGGGGAGAGAGGCTCCAGGGGGGAGAGAGGCTGCAGGAGGGGGGGAGAGGGGCTACTGGGGGAAGAGAGGCTGCAGGGGGAAGAGAGGCTGCAGGGAGGAGAGAGGCTGCAGGGGGAGAGAGGCTGCAGGGGGAAGAGAGGCTGCAGGAGGGAAGAGAGGCTGCAGGAGGGGGGGAGAGAGGCTACTGGGGGAAGAGAGGCTGCAGGGGGGAAGAGAGGCTGCAGGGGGGAAGAGAGGCTGCAGGGGGAAGAGAGGCTGCAGGGGGGAAAGAGAGGCTCCAGGGGGGGGAAGAGAGGCTGCAGGGGGGGAGAGAGGCTGCAGGTGGAGAGAGGCTGCAGGGGGAGAGAGGCTGCAGGGGGGAGAGAGGCTGCAGGGGGGGGTAGAGAGGCTGCAGGGGGGGGAAGAGAGGCTGCAGGGGGGGAAGAGAGACTGCAGGGGGGAGAGAGGCTGCAGGAGGGGGGGAAAGAGAGGCTGCAGGGGGGCGAAGAGAGGCTGCAGGGGGGAAGAGAGGCTGCAGGGGGGAGAGAGGCTGCAGCAGGGGGGGAGAGAGGCTACTGGGGGAAGAGAGGCTGCAGGGGGGAGAGAGGCTGCAGGGGGAGAGAGGCTGCAGGGGGAGAGAGGCTGCAGGGGGGAAGAGAGGCTCCAGGGGGGGGAGAGAGGCTCCAGGGGGGGGAGAGAGGCTGCAGGTGGGGGGAGAGAGGCTGCAGGTGGGGGGGAGAGAGGCTGCAGGGGAGAGAGGCTGCAGGGGGAGAGAGGCTGCAGGGGGGAGAGAGGCTGCAGGGGGGAGAGAGGCTGCAGGGGGAGAGAGGCTGCAGGGGGAGAGAGGCTGCAGGGGGGGAGAGAGGCTGCAGGTGGGGGGGAAGAGAGGCTGCAGGTGGGTGGGAAGAGAGGCTGCAGGTGGGTGGGAAGAGAGGCTGCAGGTGGGGGGGAAGAGAGGCTGCAGGTGGGGGGGAAGAGAGGCTGCAGGTGGGGGGGAAGAGAGGCTGCAAGGGGGGGGAGAGAGGCTGCAGGGGGGGAAGAGAGACTGCAGGGGGGGAAGAGAGGCTGCAGGGGGAAGGGAGACTGCAGGGGGGGAAGACAGGCTGCAGGGGGGGAAGAGAGGCTGCAGGGGGGAAGAGAGGCTGCAGGGGGGGAAGAGAGGCTGCAGGGGGGGAAGAGAGGCTGCAGGGGGGGAAGAGAGGCTGCAGGGGGGAAGAGGGGCCGCAGGGGGGAAGAGGGGCTGCAGGGGGGGGAAGAGGGGCTGCAGGGGGGGGGGTGGGGGGGAAGGGGGGGGGGGGGGGGGGCTGGGGCGAGGGGGGAAGAGAGGCTGCAGGGGTGGGAAGAGAGGCTGCAGGGGGGGAGAGAGGCTGCAGGGGGGGAAGAGGGGCTGCAGGGAGGAGAGAGGCTGCAGGGGGAAGAGAGGCTGCAGGAGGGAAGAGAGGCTGCAGGAGGGGGGGAGAGAGGCTACTGGGGGAAGAGAGGCTGCAGGGGGGAAGAGAGGCTGCAGGGGGGAAGAGAGGCTGCAGGGGGGAAAGAGAGGCTCCAGGGGGGGGAAGAGAGGCTGCAGGGGGGGAGAGAGGCTGCAGGTGGAGAGAGGCTGCAGGGGGAGAGAGGCTGCAGGGGGGAGAGAGGCTGCAGGGGGAGAGAGGCTGCAGGGGGAGAGAGGCTGCAGGGGGAGAGAGGCTGCAGGGGGGAGAGAGGCTGCAGGGGGAGAGAGGCTGCAGGGGGGAAGAGAGGCTGCAGGAGGGAAGAGAGGCTGCAGGAGGGGGGGAGAGAGGCTACTGGGGGAAGAGAGGCTGCAGGGGGGAAGAGAGGCTGCAGGGGGGAAGAGAGGCTGCAGGGGGGAAGAGAGGCTGCAGGGGGGAAAGAGAGGCTCCAGGGGGGGGAAGAGAGGCTGCAGGGGGGGAGAGAGGCTGCAGGTGGAGAGAGGCTGCAGGGGGAGAGAGGCTGCAGGGGGGAGAGAGGCTGCAGGGGGAGAGAGGCTGCAGGGGGAGAGAGGCTGCAGGGGGGAGAGAGGCTGCAGGGGGGAGAGAGGCTGCAGGGGGAGAGAGGCTGCAGGGGGGGGGTAGAGAGGCTGCAGGGGGGGGGGTAGAGAGGCTGCAGGGGGGAAGAGAGGCTGCAGGGGGGAAGAGAGGCTGCAGGGGGGGAAGAGAGGCTCCAGGGGGGGGGAAGAGAGGCTGCAGGGGGGGAGAGAGGCTGCAGGTGGGGGGGAGAGAGGCTGCAGGGGCAGAGAGGCTGCAGGGGGAGAGAGGCTGCAGGGGGAGAGAGGCTGCAGGGGGAGAGAGGCTGCAGGGGGAGAGAGGCTGCAGGGGGGAGAGAGGCTGCAGGGGGAGAGAGGCTGCAGGGGGGGGGAAGAGAGGCTGCAGGGGGGGGAAGAGAGGCTGCAGGGGGGGAAGAGAGACTGCAGGGGGGGAGAGAGGCTGCAGGAGGGGGGGAAAGAGAGGCTGCAGGGGGGCGAAGAGAGGCTGCAGGGGGGAAGAGAGGCTGCAGGGGGGAGAGAGGCTGCAGGAGGGGGGGAGAGAGGCTACTGGGGGAAGAGAGGCTGCAGGGGGGGGAGAGGCTGCAGGGGGAGAGAGACTGCAGGGGGAGAGAGGCTGCAGGGGGGAAGAGAGGCTCCAGGGGGGGGAGAGAGGCTGCAGGTGGGGGGAGAGAGGCTGCAGGTGGGGGGGAGAGAGGCTGCAGGGGGAGAGAGGCTGCAGGGGGAGAGAGGCTGCAGGGGGGAGAGAGGCTGCAGGGGGGAGAGAGGCTGCAGGGGGGAGAGAGGCTGCAGGGGGGGAGAGAGGCTGCAGGTGGGGGGGAAGAGAGGCTGCAGGTGGGGGGGAAGAGAGGCTGCAGGTGGGGGGGAAGAGAGGCTGCAAGGGGGGGAGAGAGGCTGCAGGGGGGGAAGAGAGACTGCAGGGGGGGAAGAGAGGCTGCAGGGGGGAAGGGAGACTGCAGGGGGGGAAGACAGGCTGCAGGGGGGGAAGAGAGGCTGCAGGGGGGGAAGAGAGGCTGCAGGGGGGGAAGAGAGGCTGCAGGGGGGGAAGAGAGGCTGCAGGGGGGGAAGAGAGGCTGCAGGGGGAAGAGAGGCTGCAGGGGGGGAAGAGGGGCTGCAGGGGGGGGAAGAGGGGCTGCAGGGGGGGAAGAGGGGCTGCAGGGGGGGAAGAGGGGCTGCAGGGGGGGAAGAGGGGCTGCAGGGGGGGGAAGAGGGGATGCAGGGGGGGAAGAGAGGCTTCAGGGGGGGAAGAGGGGCTGCAGGGGGGAGAGAGGCTGCGGGGGGGAGAGGCTGCAGGGGGGGAATAGAGGCTGCAGGGGGGAATAGAGGCTGCAGGGGGGGAAGAGAGGCTGCAGGGGGGGGAAGAGAGGCTGCAGGGGTGAAGAGAGGCTGCAGGGGGGAAGAGAGGCTGCAGGGGGGAGGAAGAGAGGCTGCAGGGGGGGAAGAGAGGCTGCAGGGGGGAAGAGAGGCTGCAGGGGGGGAAAGAGGCTGCAGGGGGGGAAGAGAGGCTGCAGGGGGGAAGAGAGGCTCCAGGGGGGAGAAAGAGAGGCTGCAGGGGTGGGGGAAGAGAGGCTGCATGGGGGAGAAAGAGAGGCTGCAGGGGGGGAAGGAGAGGCTGCAGGGGGGGAAGAGAGGCTGCAGGGGGGAAGAGAGGCTGCAGGGGGGGGAAAGAGAGGCTGCAGGGGGAAGAGAGGCTGCAGGGGGGAAGAGAGGCTGCAGGATGGGGGAAGAGAAGCTGCAGGGGGGAGAAAGAGAGGCTGCAGGGGGGAAGAGAGGCTGCAGGGGGGGGAAAGAGAGGCTGCAGGGGGAAGAGAGGCTGCAGGGGGAAGAGAGGCTGCAGGGGGGGAAGAGAGGCTGCAGGATGGGGGAAGAGAAGCTGCAGGGGGGAGAAAGAGAGGATGCAGGGAGGGAAGAGAGGCTGCAGGGGGGGAAGAGGTTGCAGGGGGGAAGAGAGGCTGCAGGGGGGGGAAGAGAGGCTGCAGGGAGGGAAGAGAGGCTGCAGAGGGGTGAAGAGAGGCTGCAGGGGTGGGGGAAGAGAGGCTGCAGGGGGGAGAAAGAGAGGCTGCAGGGGGGGAAGAGAGGCTGCAGGGGTGGAAGAGGGGCTGCAGGGGGGGGGAAGAGAGGCTGTAGGGGGGGGAAGAGAGGCTGCAGGGGGGGAAGAGAGGCTGCAGGGGGGGAAGAGGGGCTGCAGGGGGGGGGAGAGAGGCTGCAGGGGGGGAAGAGAGACTGCAGGGGGGGAGAGAGGCTCCAGGGGGGAGAGAGGCTGCAGGAGGGGGGGAGAGGGGCTACTGGGGGAAGAGAGGCTGCAGGGGGGGAAAGAGGCTGCAGGGGGGGAGAGAGGCTGCAGGGGGAGAGAGGCTGCAGGGGGGAAGAGAGGCTCCAGGGGGGGAAGAGAGGCTGCAGGGGGGAGAGAGGCTGCAGGTGGGGGGGAAGAGAGGCTGCAGGATGGGGGAAGAGAGGCTGCAGGGGGGAGAAAGAGAGGCTGCAGGGGGGGAAGAGAGGCTGCAGGGGGGGAAGAGGCTGCAGGGGGGAAGAGAGGCTGCAGGGGGGGGAAAGAGAGGCTGCAGGGGGGGGAAATAGAGGCTGCAGGGGGGGAAGAGAGGCTGCAGGGGTGGGGGAATAGAGGCTGCAGGGGGGAAGAGAGGCTGCAGGGGGGGGGGAAAGAGAGGCTGCAGGGGGGAAGAGAGGCTGCAGGGGGGGGAAGAGAGGCTGCAGGGGTGGGGAAAGGAGGCTGCAAGGGGGAGAAAGAGAGGCTGCAGGGGAGAAAGAGAGGCTGCAGGGGGGAAGAGAGGCTGCAGGGGGGGAAGAGAGGCTGCAGGGGGGAAGAGAGGCTGCAGGGGGGGAGAGAGGCTCCAGGGGGGAGAGAGGCTGCAGGAGGGGGGGAGAGGGGCTACTGGGGGAAGAGAGGCTGCAGGGGGGGAAAGAGGCTGCAGGGGGGGAGAGAGGCTGCAGGGGGAGAGAGGCTGCAGGGGGGAAGAGAGGCTCCAGGGGGGGAAGAGAGGCTGCAGGGGGGAGAGAGGCTGCAGGTGGGGGGGAAGAGAGGCTGCAGGATGGGGGAAGAGAGGCTGCAGGGGGGAGAAAGAAAGGCTGCAGGGGGGAAGAGAGGCTGCAGGGGGGGAAGAGGCTGCAGGGGGGAAGAGAGGCTGCAGGGGGGGGGAAGAGAGGCTGCAGGGGGGGGAAAGAGAGGCTGCAGGGGGGGGGGAGAGAGGCTACTGGGGGAAGAGAGGCTGCAGGGGGGGGGAAAGAGAGGCTGCAGGGGGGGGAAGAGAAGCTGCAGGGGTGGGGGAAGAGAGGCTGCAGGGGTGGGGAAAGGAGGCTGCAAGGGGGAGAAAGAGAGGCTGCAGGGGGGAAGAGAGGCTGCAGGGGGGGAAGAGAGGCTGCAGGGGGGAAGAGAGGCTGCAGGGGGGGGAAGAGAGGCTGCAGGGGGGGAAGAGAGGCTGCAGGGGGGAAGAGAGACTGCAGGGGGAGAGAGGCTGCAGGAGGGGGGGAAAGAGAGGCTGCAGGGGGGCGAAGAGAGGCTGCAGGGGGGCGAAGAGAGGCTGCAGGGGGGAAGAGAGGCTGCAGGGGGGAGAGAGGCTGCAGGAGGGGGGAGAGAGACTACTGGGGGAAGAGAGGCTGCAGGGGGGAAGAGAGGCTGCAGGGAGGAGAGAGGCTGCAGGGGGAGAGAGGCTGCAGGGGGGAAGAGAGGCTGCAGGAGGGAAGAGAGGCTGCAGGAGGGGGGGAGAGAGGCTACTGGGGGAAGAGAGGCTGCAGGGGGGAAGAGAGGCTGCAGGGGGGAAGAGAGGCTGCAGGGGGGACGAGAGGCTGCAGGGGGGAAAGAGAGGCTCCAGGGGGGGGAAGAGAGGCTGCAGGGGGGGAGAGAGGCTGCAGGTGGAGAGAGGCTGCAGGGGGAGAGAGGCTGCAGGGGGGAGAGAGGCTGCAGGGGGAGAGAGGCTGCAGGGGGAGAGAGGCTGCAGGGGGAGAGAGGCTGCAGGGGGGAGAGAGGCTGCAGGGGGGGGTAGAGAGGCTGCAGGGGGGGGAAGAGAGGCTGCAGGGGGGGAAGAGAGACTGCAGGGGGGGAGAGAGGCTGCAGGAGGGGGGGAAAGAGAGGCTGCAGGGGGGCGAAGAGAGGCTGCAGGGGGGAAGAGAGGCTGCAGGGGGGAGAGAGGCTGCAGGAGGGGGGGAGAGAGGCTACTGGGGGAAGAGAGGCTGCAGGGGGGAGAGAGGCTGCAGGGGGAGAGAGGCTGCAGGGGGAGAGAGGCTGCAGGGGGGAAGAGAGGCTCCAGGGGGGGAGAGAGGCTGCAGGTGGGGGGAGAGAGGCTGCAGGTGGGGGGGAGAGAGGCTGCAGGGGGAGAGAGGCTGCAGGGGGAGAGAGGCTGCAGGGGGGAGAGAGGCTGCAGGGGGGGAGAGAGGCTGCAGGTGGGGGGGAAGAGAGGCTGCAGGTGGGTGGGAAGAGAGGCTGCAGGTGGGGGGGAAGAGAGGCTGCAGGTGGGGGGGAAGAGAGGCTGCAGGTGGGGGGGAAGAGAGGCTGCAGGTGGGGGGGAAGAGAGGCTGCAAGGGGGGGGAGAGAGGCTGCAGGGGGGGAAGAGAGACTGCAGGGGGGGAAGAGAGGCTGCAGGGGGGAAGGGAGACTGCAGGGGGGGAAGACAGGCTGCAGGGGGGGAAGAGAGGCTGCAGGGGGGGAAGAGAGGCTGCAGGGGGGGAAGAGAGGCTGCAGGGGGGGAAGAGAGGCTGCAGGGGGGGAAGAGAGGCTGCAGGGGGGAAGAGGGGCTGCAGGGGGGAAGAGGGGCCGCAGGGGGGCAAGAGGGGCTGCAGGGGGGGCAAGAGGGGCTGCAGGGGGGGGAAGAGGGGCTGCAGGGGGAGAGAGGCTGCAGGGGGGAAGAGAGGCTGCAGGGGTGGGAAGAGAGGCTGCAGGGGGGAGAGAGGCTGCAGGGGGGGAAGAGGGGCTGCAGGGAGGAGAGAGGCTGCAGGGGGGAAGAGAGGCTGCAGGGGTGGGAAGAGAGGCTGCAGGGGGGGAGAGAGGCTGCAGGGGGGGAAGAGAGGCTGCAGGGGGGGAAGAGGGGCTGCAGGGGGGGAAGAGAGGCTGCAGGGGGGAAGAGAGGCTGCAGGGGGGGAAGAGAGGCTGCAGGGGGGGAAGAGAGGCTGCAGGGGGGGGAAGAGGGGCTGCAGGGAGGGGGGAAGAGAGGCTGCAGGGGGGGGGAAGAGATGCTGCAGGGGGGAAGAGAGGCTGCAGGGGGGGAAGAGGGGCTGCAGGGGGGAATAGAGGCTGCAGGGGGGAATAGAGGCTGCAGGGGGGGGAAGAGAGGCTGCAGGGGGGGGAAGAGAGGCTGCAGGGGGGGGAAAGAGAGGCTGCAGAGGGGGAAGTGAGGCTGCAGGGGGGAGGAAGAGAGGCTGCAGGGGGGGAAGAGAGGCTGCAGGGGGGAAGAGAGGCTGCAGGGGGGGAAAGAGGCTGCAGGGGGGGAAGAGAGGCTGCAGGGGGAAGAGAGGCTGCAGGGGGTAAGAGAGGCTGCAGGGTGGGAAGAGAGGCTGCAAGGGTGGGGGAAGAGAGGCTGCAGGGGGGGAAGAGAGGCTGCAGGGGGGGGAAGAGAGGCTGCAGGGGGGGAAGAGAGGCTGCAGGGGGGGAAGAAAGGCTGCAGGGGGGGAAAGAGAAGCTGCAGGGGGGGGAGAGGCTGCATGGGGGAAGAGAGGCTGCAGGGGGGGAGAGGCTGCAGGGGGGGAAGAGAGGCTGCAGGGGGGAAGAGAGGCTGCAGGGGGGAAGAGAGACTGCAGGGGGGAAGAGGGGGGGAGAGAGGCTGCAGGAGGGGGGGGAGAGAGGCTGCAGGAGGGGGGGAAGAGAGGCTGCAGGGGGGAAGAGAGGCTGCAGGGGGGGAAGAGAGGCTGCAGGTGGGGGGGAAGAGAGGCTTCAGGTGGATGGGAAGAGAGGCTGCAGGTGGGGGGAAAGAGAGGCTGCAGGGGGGGAAGAGAGGCTGCAGGGGGGGAAAGAGAGGCTGCAGGGGGGAAGAGAGGCTGCAGGGGGGGAAGAGGGGCTGCAGGGGGGGGGAAGAGGGGCTGCAGGGGGGGAAGAGGGGCTGCAGGGGGGGAAGAGGGGCTGCAGGGGGGGAAGAGGGGCTGCAGGGGGGGGAAGAGGGGATGCAGGGGGGGAAGAGAGGCTTCAGGGGGGGAAGAGGGGCTGCAGGGGGGAGAGAGGCTGCAGGGGGGGAATAGAGGCTGCAGGGGGGGAATAGAGGCTGCAGGGGGGGAATAGAGGCTGCAGGGGGGGGAAGAGAGGCTGCAGGGGGGGGAAGAGAGGCTGCAGGGGGGGGAAGAGAGGCTGCAGGGGGGGAAGAGAGGCTGCAGGGGGGAAGAGAGGCTGCAGGGGGGAGGAAGAGAGGCTGCAGGGGGGGAAGAGAGGCTGCAGGGGGGAAGAGAGGCTGCAGGGGGGGAAAGAGGCTGCAGGGGGGGAAGAGATGCTGCAGGGGGGAAGAGATGCTGCAGGGGGGGAAGAGAGGCTGCAGGGGGGGGAAGAGAGGCTGCAGGGGGGGAAGAGAGGCTGCAAGGGTGGGGGAAGAGAGGCTGCAGGGGAGAGAAAGAGAGGCTGCAGGGGGGGAAGAGAGGCTGCAGGGGGGGAAGAGAGGCTGCAGGGGGGGAAGAGAGGCTGCAGGGGGGGAAGAAAGGCTGCAAGGGGGAAGAGAGGCTGCAGTGGGGGGGAGAGGCTGCAGGGGGGGAAGAGAGGCTGCAGGGGGGGAGAGGCTGCAGGGGGGGAAGAGAGGCTGCAGGGGGGGAAGAGAGGCTGCAGGGGGGAAGAGAGACTGCAGGGGGGAAGAGGGGGGGAGAGAGGCTGCAGGAGGGGGGGAAGAGAGGCTGCAGGGGGGAAGAGAGGCTGCAGGGGGGGAAGAGAGGCTGCAGGTGGGGGGGAAGAGAGGCTTCAGGTGGATGGGAAGAGAGGCTGCAGGTGGGGGGGAAGAGAGGCTGCAGGTGGGGAAGCGGGGCTGCAGGGGGGGAAGAGAGGCTGCAGGGGGGGAAGAGAGGCTGCAGGGGGGAAGAGAGGCTGCAGGGGGGAAGAGGAGCTGCAGGGGGGGGGAAGAGGGGCTGCAGGGGGGAGAGAGGCTGCAGGGGGGAAGAGAGGCTGAAGGGGGGAAGAGAGGCTGCAGGGGGGAAGAGAGGCTGCAGGGGGGGGGAAAGAGAGGCTGCAGGGGGGGGAAGAGAAGCTGCAGGGGGGGGGAAGAGAGGCTGCAGGGGTGGGGGAAGAGAGGCTGCAGGGGTGGGGAAAGGAGGCTGCAAGGGGGAGAAAGAGAGGCTGCAGGGGGGAAGAGAGGCTGCAGGGGGGGAAGAGAGGCTGCAGGGGGGAAGAGAGGCTGCAGGGGGGGGAAGAGAGGCTGCAGGGGGGGAAGAGAGGCTGCAGGGGGGAAGAGAGACTGCAGGGGGAGAGAGGCTGCAGGAGGGGGGGAAAGAGAGGCTGCAGGGGGGCGAAGAGAGGCTGCAGGGGGGCGAAGAGAGGCTGCAGGGGGGAAGAGAGGCTGCAGGGGGGAGAGAGGCTGCAGGAGGGGGGAGAGAGACTACTGGGGGAAGAGAGGCTGCAGGGGGGAAGAGAGGCTGCAGGGAGGAGAGAGGCTGCAGGGGGAGAGAGGCTGCAGGGGGGAAGAGAGGCTGCAGGAGGGAAGAGAGGCTGCAGGAGGGGGGGAGAGAGGCTACTGGGGGAAGAGAGGCTGCAGGGGGGAAGAGAGGCTGCAGGGGGGAAGAGAGGCTGCAGGGGGGACGAGAGGCTGCAGGGGGGAAAGAGAGGCTCCAGGGGGGGGAAGAGAGGCTGCAGGGGGGGAGAGAGGCTGCAGGTGGAGAGAGGCTGCAGGGGGAGAGAGGCTGCAGGGGGGAGAGAGGCTGCAGGGGGAGAGAGGCTGCAGGGGGAGAGAGGCTGCAGGGGGAGAGAGGCTGCAGGGGGGAGAGAGGCTGCAGGGGGGGGTAGAGAGGCTGCAGGGGGGGGAAGAGAGGCTGCAGGGGGGGAAGAGAGACTGCAGGGGGGGAGAGAGGCTGCAGGAGGGGGGGAAAGAGAGGCTGCAGGGGGGCGAAGAGAGGCTGCAGGGGGGAAGAGAGGCTGCAGGGGGGAGAGAGGCTGCAGGAGGGGGGGAGAGAGGCTACTGGGGGAAGAGAGGCTGCAGGGGGGAGAGAGGCTGCAGGGGGAGAGAGGCTGCAGGGGGAGAGAGGCTGCAGGGGGGAAGAGAGGCTCCAGGGGGGGAGAGAGGCTGCAGGTGGGGGGAGAGAGGCTGCAGGTGGGGGGGAGAGAGGCTGCAGGGGGAGAGAGGCTGCAGGGGGAGAGAGGCTGCAGGGGGGAGAGAGGCTGCAGGGGGGGAGAGAGGCTGCAGGTGGGGGGGAAGAGAGGCTGCAGGTGGGTGGGAAGAGAGGCTGCAGGTGGGGGGGAAGAGAGGCTGCAGGTGGGGGGGAAGAGAGGCTGCAGGTGGGGGGGAAGAGAGGCTGCAGGTGGGGGGGAAGAGAGGCTGCAAGGGGGGGGAGAGAGGCTGCAGGGGGGGAAGAGAGACTGCAGGGGGGGAAGAGAGGCTGCAGGGGGGAAGGGAGACTGCAGGGGGGGAAGACAGGCTGCAGGGGGGGAAGAGAGGCTGCAGGGGGGGAAGAGAGGCTGCAGGGGGGGAAGAGAGGCTGCAGGGGGGGAAGAGAGGCTGCAGGGGGGGAAGAGAGGCTGCAGGGGGGAAGAGGGGCTGCAGGGGGGAAGAGGGGCCGCAGGGGGGCAAGAGGGGCTGCAGGGGGGGCAAGAGGGGCTGCAGGGGGGGGAAGAGGGGCTGCAGGGGGAGAGAGGCTGCAGGGGGGAAGAGAGGCTGCAGGGGTGGGAAGAGAGGCTGCAGGGGGGAGAGAGGCTGCAGGGGGGGAAGAGGGGCTGCAGGGAGGAGAGAGGCTGCAGGGGGGAAGAGAGGCTGCAGGGGTGGGAAGAGAGGCTGCAGGGGGGGAGAGAGGCTGCAGGGGGGGAAGAGAGGCTGCAGGGGGGGAAGAGGGGCTGCAGGGGGGGAAGAGAGGCTGCAGGGGGGAAGAGAGGCTGCAGGGGGGGAAGAGAGGCTGCAGGGGGGGAAGAGAGGCTGCAGGGGGGGGAAGAGGGGCTGCAGGGAGGGGGGAAGAGAGGCTGCAGGGGGGGGGAAGAGATGCTGCAGGGGGGAAGAGAGGCTGCAGGGGGGGAAGAGGGGCTGCAGGGGGGAATAGAGGCTGCAGGGGGGAATAGAGGCTGCAGGGGGGGGAAGAGAGGCTGCAGGGGGGGGAAGAGAGGCTGCAGGGGGGGGAAAGAGAGGCTGCAGAGGGGGAAGTGAGGCTGCAGGGGGGAGGAAGAGAGGCTGCAGGGGGGGAAGAGAGGCTGCAGGGGGGAAGAGAGGCTGCAGGGGGGGAAAGAGGCTGCAGGGGGGGAAGAGAGGCTGCAGGGGGAAGAGAGGCTGCAGGGGGTAAGAGAGGCTGCAGGGTGGGAAGAGAGGCTGCAAGGGTGGGGGAAGAGAGGCTGCAGGGGGGGAAGAGAGGCTGCAGGGGGGGGAAGAGAGGCTGCAGGGGGGGAAGAGAGGCTGCAGGGGGGGAAGAAAGGCTGCAGGGGGGGAAAGAGAAGCTGCAGGGGGGGGAGAGGCTGCATGGGGGAAGAGAGGCTGCAGGGGGGGAGAGGCTGCAGGGGGGGAAGAGAGGCTGCAGGGGGGAAGAGAGGCTGCAGGGGGGAAGAGAGACTGCAGGGGGGAAGAGGGGGGGAGAGAGGCTGCAGGAGGGGGGGGAGAGAGGCTGCAGGAGGGGGGGAAGAGAGGCTGCAGGGGGGAAGAGAGGCTGCAGGGGGGGAAGAGAGGCTGCAGGTGGGGGGGAAGAGAGGCTTCAGGTGGATGGGAAGAGAGGCTGCAGGTGGGGGAAAGAGAGGCTGCAGGGGGGGAAGAGAGGCTGCAGGGGGGGAAAGAGAGGCTGCAGGGGGGAAGAGAGGCTGCAGGGGGGGAAGAGGGGCTGCAGGGGGGGGGAAGAGGGGCTGCAGGGGGGGAAGAGGGGCTGCAGGGGGGGAAGAGGGGCTGCAGGGGGGGAAGAGGGGCTGCAGGGGGGGGAAGAGGGGATGCAGGGGGGGAAGAGAGGCTTCAGGGGGGGAAGAGGGGCTGCAGGGGGGAGAGAGGCTGCAGGGGGGGAATAGAGGCTGCAGGGGGGGAATAGAGGCTGCAGGGGGGGAATAGAGGCTGCAGGGGGGGGAAGAGAGGCTGCAGGGGGGGGAAGAGAGGCTGCAGGGGGGGGAAGAGAGGCTGCAGGGGGGGAAGAGAGGCTGCAGGGGGGAAGAGAGGCTGCAGGGGGGAGGAAGAGAGGCTGCAGGGGGGGAAGAGAGGCTGCAGGGGGGAAGAGAGGCTGCAGGGGGGGAAAGAGGCTGCAGGGGGGGAAGAGATGCTGCAGGGGGGAAGAGATGCTGCAGGGGGGGAAGAGAGGCTGCAGGGGGGGGAAGAGAGGCTGCAGGGGGGGAAGAGAGGCTGCAAGGGTGGGGGAAGAGAGGCTGCAGGGGAGAGAAAGAGAGGCTGCAGGGGGGGAAGAGAGGCTGCAGGGGGGGAAGAGAGGCTGCAGGGGGGGAAGAGAGGCTGCAGGGGGGGAAGAAAGGCTGCAAGGGGGAAGAGAGGCTGCAGTGGGGGGGAGAGGCTGCAGGGGGGGAAGAGAGGCTGCAGGGGGGGAGAGGCTGCAGGGGGGGAAGAGAGGCTGCAGGGGGGGAAGAGAGGCTGCAGGGGGGAAGAGAGACTGCAGGGGGGAAGAGGGGGGGAGAGAGGCTGCAGGAGGGGGGGAAGAGAGGCTGCAGGGGGGAAGAGAGGCTGCAGGGGGGGAAGAGAGGCTGCAGGTGGGGGGGAAGAGAGGCTTCAGGTGGATGGGAAGAGAGGCTGCAGGTGGGGGGGAAGAGAGGCTGCAGGTGGGGAAGCGGGGCTGCAGGGGGGGAAGAGAGGCTGCAGGGGGGGAAGAGAGGCTGCAGGGGGGAAGAGAGGCTGCAGGGGGGAAGAGGAGCTGCAGGGGGGGGGAAGAGGGGCTGCAGGGGGGAGAGAGGCTGCAGGGGGGAAGAGAGGCTGAAGGGGGGAAGAGAGGCTGCAGGGGTGGGAAGAGAGACTGCAGGGGGGAAGAGAGGCTGCAGGGGGGAAAGAGAGGCTGCAGGGGGGAAGAGGGGCTGCAGGGGGGAAGAGAGGCTGCAGGGGGGGAAGAGAGGCTGCAGGGGGGAAGAGAGGCTGCAGGGGGGAAGAGAGGCTGCAGGGGGGGAAGAGGGGCTGCAGGGGGGGAAGAGAGGCTGCAGGGAGGGGGAAGAGAGGCTGCAGGGAGGGGGGAAGAGAGGCTGCAGGGGGGAGAGAGGCTGCAGGGGGGAAGAAGAGAGGCTGCAGGGGAGGGAAGAGAGGCTGCAGGGGGAAAGAGAGGCTGCAGGGGGGGAAAGAGGCTGCAGGGGGGAAGAGAGGCTGCAGGGGGGGGAAGAGAGGCTGCAGGGGGGGGAAGAGAGGCTGCAGGGGGGGGAAGAGAGGCTGCAGGGGGGGAAGAGAGGCTGCAGGGGGGGAAGAGAGGCTGCAGGGGGGAAGAGGGGCTGCAGGGGGGGAAGAGATGCTACAGGGGGGAGAGAAGCAGCAGGGGGGAAGAGAGGCTGAGGGGGTGGAAGAGAGGCTGCAGGGGGGAGGAAGAGAGGCTGCAGGGGGGGGGAAGAGAGGCTGCAGGGGGGGAAGAGAGGCTGCAGGGGGGGAAGAGAGGCTGCAGGGGGGAAGAGAGACTGCAGGGGGGGAAGAGGGGGGGAGAGAGGCTGCAGGAGGGGGGGAAGAGAGGCTGCAGGGGGGAAGAGAGGCTGCAGGGGGGAATAGAGGCTGCAGGTGGGGGGGAAGAGCGGCTGCAGGTGGGGGGGGGAAGAGAGGCTTCAGGTGGATGGGAAGAGAGGCTGCAGGTGGGGGGGAAGAGAGGCTGCAGGTGGGGAAGAGGGGCTGCAGGGGGGGAAGAGAGGCTGCAGGGGGGAAGAGGAGCTGCAGGGGGGGGAAGAGGGGCTGCAGGGGGGAGAGAGGCTGCAGGGGGGAAGAGAGGCTGCAGGGGGGAAGAGAGGCTGCAGGGGTGGGAAGAGAGGCTGCAGGGGGAAGAGAGGCTGCAGGGGGGGAAGAGAGGCTGCAGGGGGGAAGAGAGGCTGCAGAGGGGGAAGAGAGGCTGCAGGGGGGGGAAGAGAGGCTGCAGGGGGGGGAAGAGAGGCTGCAGGGGGGGAGAGAGGCTGCAGGGGGGGAAGAGGGGCTGCAGGGAGGGGGGAAGAGAGGCTGCAGGGAGGGGGGAAGAGAGGCTGCAGGGGGGAGAGAGGCTGCAGGGGGGGAAGAAGAGAGGCTGCAGGGGAGGGAAGAGAGGCTGCAGGGGGGGAAAGAGAGGCTGCAGGGGGGAAGAGAGGCTGCAGGGGGGGGGAAAGAGAGGCTGCAGGGGGGGAAGAGAGGCTGCAGGGGGGAAGAGAGGCTGCAGGGGGGAAGAGAGACTGCAGGGGGGAGAGAGGCTGCAGGGGGGGAAGAGGGGCTGCAGGGGGGGAAGAGAGGCTACAGGGGGGGGAGAGAAGCAGCAGGGGGGAAGAGAGGCTGCAGGGGGTGGAAGAGAGGCTGCAGGGGGGAGGAAGAGAGGCTGCATGGGGGGGAAGAGAGGCTGCAGGGGGGGGAAGAGAGGCTGCAGGGGGGGAAGAGAGGCTACAGGGGGGAAGAGGGGCTGCAGGGGGGGGAAGAGAGGCTGCAGGGGGGGGAAGAGGGGCTGCAGGGGGGGAAGAGTGGCTGCAGGGGGGGGAAGAGGGGCTGCAGGGGGGGGAAGAGGGGCTGCAGGGGGGGGAAGAGGGGCTGCAGGGGGGGGGAAGAGGGGCTGCAGGGGGGAAGAGAGGCTACAGGGGGGGAAGAGGGGCTGCAGGGGGGGAGAGAGGCTGCGGGGGGGGAGAGGCTGCAGGTGGGGAAGAGGGGCTGCAGGGGGGGAATAGAGGCTGCAGGGGGGGGAAGAGAGGCTGCAGGGGGGAATAGAGGCTGCAGGGGAGGGAAGAGGCTGCAGGGGGGAAAGAGAGGCTGCAGGGGGGAGTAAGAGAGGCTGCAGGGGGGGAAGAGAGGCTGCAGGGGGGAGGAAGAGAAGCTGCAGGGGGGGGAAGAGAGGCTGCAGGGGGGGAAGAGAAGCTGCAGGGAGGGGAAGAGAGGCTTCAGGTGGGGGGAAGAAAGGCTTCAGGTGGGGGGAAGAGAGGCTGCAGGGGGGAAGAGAGGCTGCAGGGAGGTGAAGAGAGGCTGCAGGGGGGAGAGAGGCTGCAGGGGGGAAGAAAGGCGGCAGGGGGAGACAGGCTGCAGGGGGGGAGAGAGGCTGCAGGGGGGGAGAGAAGCTGCAGGAGGGGGGAGAGGGGCTGTAAGGGGGGAAGAGTGGCTGCAGGGGGGGAAGAGAGGCTGCAGGGGGGGGAGAGGCTGGAGGGGAGGGAGAGAGGCTGGAGGGGAGGGAGAGGCTGCAGGGGGAGGGGGAGAGAGATTGCAGGGGGAGGAGGGGGGAGAGGCTGCAGGGGGGGGAAAGAGACCCTGCCGGGGGGGGGAAAGAGGCTGCAGGGGGGGAAAGAGGCTTCAGTGGGGGAAGAGAGGTTGCAGGGGGGGAAGAGAGGCTGCAGGGGGGAAGAGGGGCTGCAGGGGGGAATAGAGGCTGCAGGGGGGGAAGAGAGGCTGCAGGGGGGAAAGAGGCTTCAGTGGGGGAAGAGAGGTTGCAGGGGGGGAAGAGAGGCTGCAGGGGGGAAGAGGGGCTGCAGGGGGGGAATAGAGGCTGCAGGGGGGGGAAGAGAGGCTGCAGGGGGAATAGAGGCTGCAGGGGAGGGAAGAGAGGCTGCAGGGGGGAAAGAGAGGCTGCAGGGGGGAGTAAGAGAGGCTGCAGGGGGGGGGAAGAGAGGCTGCAGGGGGGAGGAAGAGAGGCTGCAGGGGGGAGGAAGAGAGGCTGCAGGGGGGGGAAGAGAGGCTGCAGGGGGGGAAGAGAAGCTGCAGGGAGGGGAAGGGAGGCTTCAGGTGGGGGGAAGAAAGGCTTCAGGTGGGGGGAAGAGAGGCTGCAGGGGGGAAGAGAGGCTGCAGGGGGGAAGAGAGGCTGCAGGGAGGTGAAGAGAGGCTGCAGGGGGAAAAAGAGGCTGCAGGAGGGGGGAAAGAGAGGCTGCAGGGGGGGAAGAGAGGCTGCAGGGGGGAGAGAGGCTGCAGGGGGGAAGAAAGGCGGCAGGGGGAGACAGGCTGCAGGGGGGAGAGAGGCTGCAGGGGAGGAGAGAAGCTGCAGGAGGGGGGAGAGAGGCTGTAAGGGGGGAAGAGTGGCTGCAGGGGGGGAAAGAGAGGCTGCAGGGGGGGAGAGGCTGGAGGGGAGGGAGAGAGGCTGGAGGGGAGGGAGAGGCTGCAGGGGGAGGGGGAGAGAGATTGCAGGGGGAGGAGGGGGGAGAGAGACTGCAGGGGCAGGGGGAGGAGAGATCCTGCAGGGGGAGGGGGGGAGAGAGTCTGCAGGGGGAGGGGGAGAGAGGCTGCAGGGGGGGGGAAGAGACCCTGCAGGGGGGGAAAGAGGCTGCAGGGGGGGAAAGAGGCTTCAGTGGGGGAACAGAGGTTGCAGGGGGGGAAGAGAGGCTGCAGGGGGGAAGAGGGGCTGCAGGGGGGGAAGAGAGGCTGCAGGGGAGGGGCGAGAGAGACTGCAGGGGGAGGGGCAGAGAGACTGCAGGGGGAGGGAGAGGCTGCAGGGGGTGGGAGAGACTGCAGGGGGAGGGAGACTGCAGGGGAGGGGGAGAGATTGCGGGGGAGGGGGAAAGAGTCTGCAGGGGGAGGGGGGATAGAGGCTGCAACGGGGGGAGAGAGGCTGCAGGGGGAGGGGGAGACTTCAGGGTTGGGGGAGAGACTGCGGGGGAAGGGGGAGAGGCTGTAAGGGAGGGGGAGACTGCAGGGGAGAGGGGAGAGAGGCTGGAGGGGGTGAGAGACTGCAGGGGGAGGGGGAGAGAGACAGCAGGGGGAGGGGGAGAGAGGCTGCAGGGGAGGGGAAGAAAGGTGGCGGGGGAGGGGGAGAGACTGCAGGGGAGGGGGAGGGAGACTGCAGGGTAGGGGGAGAGAGACTGCAGGTTAGGGGGACAGAGACTGCAGGGGAGGGGGGAGAGAGACTGCACGGGAGGGAGACTGCAGGGGAGGGGGAGGGAGAGACGGGAGGGGGAGAGAGACTGCAGGGAGAAGGGGAGAGAGGCTGCAGGGGATGGGGAGAGATTTCAGCACCACCAGAGTGGAAAGACTGGTGGGGTAAGGAACTGCCGAGTTCAGTTCCAGGACTTTTACGGGTACATCCCGGTCATTGACTTGTAAAGACTTTGTTTTCAGAGCTATTTCAACCAGGAAAGATTAGTTTTGCAGCTTCTTATTCTATGACCTATAACTAGAAGACTTAGGAAAGTTAAAGTGTATATTTTATTAACAGAGTGTTTTAAAATACATAAATGCTTAGTGCAGTATTATGAGCTGGGACTTTCAGGTCCAATGTTCTGACAGGCAACTGGGCTACCAACTTGGTGCCAGTGTGCCTACTCAGATATCGGACATGAAAGCCACAGACGATGCCAGAGGTGTGAAGGACGTTTCGCCAGGAGGTTTAGGCTCCAGTACCCACATCCTGGGATGAATGGAAGTCCTCTGGACTACTATTTGCCCCTCCAGACTGCGAGAAGCCTAAATCAGCGGGTGGCTTCTCAATACCATGTGGCAAACTTGCGAACCCGCGAAGGAAGTCCCGCTTGCCCGACTTCAGAAGACTGGCATCGCTCTAATTGGTTGGTGAGAAAGTTCCCACGCTGGGATTGGCTGGAGTATTTCATGAATGAACTCAGAAATACTATAAGAATCCCTCAGCCAATCCGGTGATCAGATTCTAGGTGCCAGAATAGCAGCGGCAAATTTGAATGTACAAAAAGATCCTCTTGGAAAAATAGCACGAGACCGGCTTCAGAAATTTCAGATCGAAATATTTTCTAAGTCCAGCTTTTTGCGACCAAGTTCTCAAAAAGGAACATAGCGCTCGCGGCTAGGATTGCAAGCCGAGTTTAGGTCCAGGACGTTTGGAGGACAGAGAGCTGTGGCATCAGGAACCTCGTGCCGAGTTTAGGTCCAGGACGTTTGGAGCTAACTCCGGAGGACAGAGAGCTGTGGCATCAGGAACCTCGTGCCGAGTTTAGGTCCAGGACGTTTGGAGCTAACTCCGGAGGACAGAGAGCTGTGGCATCAGGAACCTCGTGCCGAGTTTAGGTCCAGGACGTTTGGAGCTAACTCCGGAGGACAGAGGGCTGCGGCATCAGGAACCTCGTGCCGAGTTTAGGTCCAGGACGTTTGGAGCTAACTCCGGAGGACAGAGAGCTGCGGCATCAGGAACCTCGTGCCGAGTTTAGGTCCAGGACGTTTGGAGCTAACTCCGGAGGACAGAGAGCTGTGGCATCAGGAACCTCGTGCCGAGTTTAGGTCCAGGACGTTTGGAGCTAACTCCGGAGGACAGAGAGCTGTGGCATCAGGAACCTCGTGCCGAGTTTAGGTCCAGGACGTTTGGAGCTAACTCCGGAGGACAGAGAGCTGCGGCATCAGGAACCTCGTGCCGAGTTTAGGTCCAGGACGTTTGGAGCTAACTCCGGAGGACAGAGAGCTGCGGCATCAGGAACCTCGTGCCGAGTTTAGGTCCAGGACGTTTGGAGCTAACTCCGGAGGACAGAGAGCTGTGGCATCAGGAACCTCGTGCCGAGTTCCAGTGGAAAGTATAAGAAACGGCTCCACGGAATTTTCCAGATACATTTATTGCCAACAAATTGACTGACGTTTCGGCCACAATTGGCCTTTCTCAAAGCAGAATGGCAAAATGGATTTGAGTTCCAGGACATTTTGGGTTACTTTAAGTCCCGGTCAACTAAAGACTTTGTTTTTTCGTTCAATTCGACAAAGAAAGTCTTGTTTTGTAGCCCAGACCCCCAGTAAGTGTGTCTTTCTTATGTATTGTGTGTGCCTATTTTAAGTGAATAAACCGCAATTTATTTAATTACCTTGTGTTGCTCAATGAATGATCCTGGTAAAAAGGTGTAAACTGCCTGGTCTTCCGTGATAAGTTAGGCTCAAGAGCTGTCTCTTCTCCCTCCTATTCCCGCTCTCTCCTCTCCCTGCTGTTATTGCTCTCTCCTCTTCCTACTGTTTCTGTTCTCTCCTCTCCCTACTGTTTCTGTTCTCTTCTCTCCCTGCTGTTTCTGTTCTCTCCTCTCCCTACTTTCTCCTCTCCCTGTTGCTGCTCTCTCCTCTCTGATGTTCCTGCTCTCTCCTCTCACTACTGTTCCTGCTCTTTCTTCTCCCTGTTCCTGCTCTCTTCTCCGCTGTTCCTGCTCTCTCCTCACTTGTTACTGCTCTCTCCTCTCCCTGCTGTTCCTGCTCTCTCCCCTCCCTGCTGTTCCTGCTCTCTCCCCTCCACTGTTCCTTCTCTCTCCCTCCTCCCTGCTGTTCCTGCTCTCTCCCCTCCCTACTGTTCCTGCTTTCTCCTCTCTGCTGTTCCTACTCTCTCCTCTCACTTCTGTTCCTGCTCTCTCCTCTCACTGCTGTTCCTGCTCTCTCCTCTCACTGCTGTTCCTGCTCTCTCCTCTCACTGCTGTTCCTGCTCTCTCCTCTCACTGCTGTTCCTGCTCTCTCCTCTCACTGCTGTTCCTGCTCTCTCCTCTCGCTACTGTTCCTTCTCTCCCCTCCCTGCTGTTCCTTCTCTCCCCTCCTTGCTGTTCCTGCTCTCCCCTTCCTGCTGTTCCTTCTCTCCCCTCCTTGCTGTTCCTGCTCTCCCCTTCCTGCTGTTCCTTCTCTCTCCCCTCCCTGCTGTTCCTGCTTTCTCCTCACTGCGGTTCCTTCTCTCTCCTCTCCCTGCTGTTCCTTCTCTCCCCTCTTTGCTGTTCCTGCTTTCCCCTCTCTGCGGTTCCTGCTCTCTCCCCTCCCTGCTGTTCGTGCTCTCTCCCCTCCCTGCTGTTCCTTCTGTCTCCTCTCCATGCTCTCTCCCACCCCACTGTTCCTGCTTTCTCCTCTCCCTGTTCCAGCTCTCCTCTCCCTACTGTTTCTGCTCTCTCCTCTCTGCTGTTCCTGCTCTCTCCTCTCCCTATTGTTCCTGCTCTCTCCTCTCCCACCTGTTCCTGCTCTTTCCTCTCCTTGCTGGTCCTTCTCTCTCCCCACCCTACTCTATCCTCGCTCTGCTGTTCCTGTTCTCTCCCCTCCCCCCTGTTCTTGATCTCTTCCCTCCCTGCTGTTCCTGATCTCTCCTCTCCCTGCTGTTCCTGCTCTCTCCTCTCCCTGCTGTTCCTGCTCTCTCCTCTCCCTGCTGTTCCTGCTCTCTCCTCTCCCTGCTGTTCCTGCTCTCTCCTCTCCCTCCTGTTCCTGCTCTCTCCGCTCCCTGCTGTTCCTGCTCTCTCCTCTCCCTGGTCTCTCTCCTCTCCCTCCTGTTCCTGCTCTCTCCTCTCCCTGCTGTTCCTGCTCTCTCCTCTCCCTACTGTTCATGCTCTCTCATCTCCCTGCTGTTCCTACTCTCTCCTCTCCCTGCTGTTCCTGCTCTCTCCTCTCCCTGCTGTTCCTGCTCTCTCCTCTCCCAGCTGTTCCTGCTCTCTTCTCTCCCTCCTGTTCCTGCCCTCTCCCTCCTGTTCCTGCCCTCTCCCTCCTGTTCCTGCCCTCTCCCTCCTGTTCCTGCCCTCTTCTCTCCCTGCTGTTCCTGCTCTCCTCTCCCTGCTGTTCCTGCTCTCTCCTCTCCCTGCTGTTCCTGCTCTCTCCTCTCCCTGCTGTTCCTGCTCTCTCCTCTCCCTGCGGTTCACGCTCTCTCCTCTCCCTGCGGTTCACGCTCTCTCCTCTCCCTGCTGTTCCTGCTCTCTCCTCTCCCTGCTGTTCCTGCTCTCTCCTCTCCCTGCGGTTCACGCTCTCTCCTCTCCCTGCGGTTCACGCTCTCTCCTCTCCCTGTAGTTCATGCTCTCTCCTCTCCCTGCGGTTCATGCTCTCTCCCCTCTTTGCTGTTCCTGCTCTCTCCTGTTTGCTGTTCCTGCTCTCTCCCCTCCCTGCTGTCCCTGCTCTCTCCTCTCCCGTTCCTTCTCTTTCCCCTCCCTGCTCTCTCCCACCCTACTGTTCCTGCTTCCTCCTCTCCCTGTTCCTGCTCTCCTCTCCCTACTGTTTCTGCTCTCGCCTCTCTGCTGTTCCTGCTCTCTCCTCTCCCCACGGTTCCTTTTCTCTCCCCTCCCTCCTGTTCCTGATCTCTCCTCTCCCTCCTGTTCCTGCTCTCTCCAGTCCCTGCTCTCTCCCACCTCACTGTTCCTGCTTTTTCCTCTCCCTGTTCCTGCTCTCCTCTCCCTACTGTTTCTGCTCTCGTCTCTCTGCTGTTCCTGCTCTCTCCCCTCTTTGCTGTTCCTGCTCTCTCCCCTCCCTGCTGTCCCTGCTCTCTCCTCTCCCATTCCTTTTCTCTCCCCTCCCTGCTCTCTCCCATCCTACTGTTCCTGCTTTCTCCTCTCCCTGTTCCTGCTCTCCTCTCTCTGCTGTTCCTGCTCTCTCCTCTCCCCACTGTTCCTTTTCTCTCCCCTCCCTCCTGATCCTGCTCTCTCCCCTCCTTGCTGTTCCTTCTCTCTCCCCTCCCTGCTCTCTCCCACCCTACTGTTCCTGCTTTCTCCTCTCCATGTTCCTGCTCTCCTCTCCCTACTGTTTCTGCTCCCGTCTCTGCTGTTCCTGGTCTCTCCCCTCTTTGCTGTTCCTGCTCTCTCCCCTCCCTGCTGTTCCTGCTCTCTCCACTCCCTCCTGTTCCTGCTCTCTCCTGTCCCCGCGGTTCCTGCTCTCTCCCCTCCCTGCTGTCCCTGCTCTCTCCTCTCCCTGCTGTTCCTGCTCTCTCCTCTCCACGTTGTTCCTGCTCTCTCCTCTCCCTGCTCTCTCCTCCCCCTGCTGTTCCTGCTCTCCTCCCCCTGCTGTTGCTGCTCTCTCCCCTCCCTCCTGTTTGTCCTCTGTCCCCTCCCTCCTGTTCCTGCTCTCTCCCCTCCCTCCTGTTCCTACTCTCTCCCCTCCCTCCTGTTCCTACTCTCTCCCCTCCCTCCTGTTCCTGCTTTCCCCTCCCTAATGTTCCTGCTCTTTCCCCTCCCTGCTGTTCCTGCTCTTTCCCCTCCTTGCTGTTCCTTCTCTCTCCCCTCCCCGCTGTTCCTGCTCTCCATGCTGGTCCTGCTATCCTCTCCTCTCCCTGCTCTCTCTCTCCCTCCTGTTCCTGCTCTCTCCCCTCCCTCCTGTTCCTACTCTCTCCCCTCCCTCCTGTTCCTACTTTCTCCCCTCCCTCCTGTTCCTGCTTTCCCCTCCCTAATGTTCCTGCTCTTTCCCCTCCCTGCTGTTCCTGCTCTTTCCCCTCCTTGCTGTTCCTTCTCTCTCCCCTCCCCGCTGTTCCTGCTCTCCATGCTGGTCCTGCTATCCTCTCCTCTCCCTGCTCTCTCTCTCCCTCCTGTTCCTGCTCTCTCCTCTCACTCCTGTTCCTGCTCTCTCTCTCCCTCCTGTTCCTGCTCTCTCTCTCCCTCCTGTTCCTGCTCTCTCCTTTCCGCTCCTCTCCCTGGTCTCTCTCCCCTCCCTGCTGTTCCTGCTCTCCTCTCCATGCTGGTCCTGCTATCCTCTCCCTGCTCCCTCCTCTCTGCTGTTCCTGCTCTCTCCTCTCACTCCTGTTCCTGCTCTCTCCTCTCCCTCCTGTTCCTGCTGTCTCCTCTCCCTCCTGTTCCTGCTCTCTCCTCTCCCTCCTGTTCCTGCTCTATCCTCTCCCTCCTGTTCCTGCTCTCTCCTCTCTCTGCTGTTCCTGCTCTCTCCTCTCCCTGCTCTCTCTCCCCTCCCTCCTGTTCCTGCTTTCTCCTCTCCCTCCTGTTCCTGCTCTCTCCTTTCCGCTCCTCTCCCTGGTCTCTCTCCTCTCCCTCCTGTTCCTGCTCTCTCCTCTCCCTCCTGTTCTTGCTCTCTCCTCTCCCTCCTGTTCCTGCTCTCTCCTTTACGCTCCTCTCCCTGGTCTCTCTCCTCTCCCTCCTGTTCCTGCTCTCTCCTCTCCCTCCTGTTCCTGTTCTCTCCCCTCCCTCCTGTTCTTGCTCTCTCCCCTCCCTCCTGTTCCTGCTCTCTCCTCTCCCTCCTGTTCCTGCTCTCGCCTCTCCCTCCTGTTCCTGCTCTCTCCTCTCCCTCCTGTTCCTGCTCTCTCCTCTCCCTCCTGTTCTTGCTCTCTCCTCTCCCTCCTGTTCCTGCTCTCTCCTCTCCCTCCTGTTCCTGCTCTCTCCTTTACGCTCCTCTCCCTGGTCTCTCTCCTCTCCCTCCTGTTCCTGCTCTCTCCTCTCCCTCCTGTTCCTGCTCTCTCCCCTCCCTCCTGTTCTTGCTCTCTCCCCTCCCTTCTGTTCCTGCTCTCTCCTCTCCCTCCTGTTCCTGCTCTCTCCCCTCCCTCCTGTTCCTGCTTTCCCCTCCCTAATGTTCCTGCTCTTTCCCCTCCCTGCTGTTCCTGCTCTCTCCTCTCCCTCCTGTTCTTGCTGTATCCTCTCCCTCCTGTTCCTGCTCTCTCCTTTACGCTCCTCTCCCTGGTCTCTCTCCTCTCCCTCCTGTTCCTGCTCTCTCCTCTCCCTCCTGTTCCTGCTCTCTCCCCTCCCTCCTGTTCCTGCTTTCCCCTCCCTAATGTTCCTGCTCTTTCCCCTCCCTGCTGTTCCTGCTCTCTCCTCTCCCTCCTGTTCTTGCTCTCTCCTCTCCCTCCTGTTCCTGCTCTCTCCTTTACGCTCCTCTCCCTGGTCTCTCTCCTCTCCCTCCTGTTCCTGCTCTCTCCTCTCCCTCCTGTTCCTGTTCTCTCCCCTCCCTCCTGTTCTTGCTCTCTCCCCTCCCTCCTGTTCCTGCTCTCTCCTCTCCCTCCTGTTCCTGCTCTCGCCTCTCCCTCCTGTTCCTGCTCTCTCCTCTCCCTCCTGTTCCTGCTCTCTCCTCTCCCTCCTGTTCTTGCTCTCTCCTCTCCCTCCTGTTCCTGCTCTCTCCTCTCCCTCCTGTTCCTGCTCTCTCCTTTACGCTCCTCTCCCTGGTCTCTCTCCTCTCCCTCCTGTTCCTGCTCTCTCCTCTCCCTCCTGTTCCTGCTCTCTCCCCTCCCTCCTGTTCTTGCTCTCTCCCCTCCCTCCTGTTCCTGCTCTCTCCTCTCCCTCCTGTTCCTGCTCTCTCCCCTCCCTCCTGTTCCTGCTTTCCCCTCCCTAATGTTCCTGCTCTTTCCCCTCCCTGCTGTTCCTGCTCTTTCCCCTCCTTGCTGTTCCTTCTCTCTCCCCTCCCCGCTGTTTCTGCTCTCCTCTCCCTGCTGTTCCTGCTCTCTCCTCTCCCTCCTGTTCCTGCTCTCTCCCCTACCTCCTGTTCCTGCTCTCTCCCCTCCCTCCTGTTCCTGCTCTCTCCTCTCCCTCCTGTTCCTGCTCTCTCCCCTCCCTCCTGTTCCTGCTCTCTCCCCTCCCTCCTGTTCCTGCTTTCCCCTCCCTGCTGTTCCTGCTCTTTCCCCTCCTTGCTGTTCCTTCTCTCTCCCCTCCCCGCTGTTCCTGCTCTCCTCTCCCCGCTGTTCCTGCTCTCTCCTCTCCCTCCTGTTCCTGCTCTCTCCCCTCCCTCTTGTTCCTGCTCTCCTCTCCCTCCTGTTCCTGCTCTCTCCTCTCCCTCCTGTTCCTGCTCTCTCCCCTCCCTCCTGTTCCTGCTCTCTCCCCTCCCTCCTGTTCCTGCTCTCTCCTCTCCCTCCTGTTCCTGCTCTCTCCTCTCCCTCCTGTTCCTGCTCTCTCCTTTCCGCTCCTCTCCCTGGTCTCTCTCCCCTCCCTGCTGATCCTGCTCTCTCCCCTCCCTCCTGTTCCTGCTCTCTCCCCTCCCTCCTGTTCCTGCTCTCTCCTCTCCCTCCTGTTCCTGCTCTCTCCTTTCCGCTCCTCTCCCTGGTCTCTCTCCCCTCCCTGCTGATCCTGCTCTCTCCCCTCCCTCCTGTTCCTGCTCTCTCCCCTCCCTCCTGTTCCTGCTCTCTCCTCTCCCTCCTGTTCCTGCTCTCTCCCCTCCCTCCTGTTCCTGCTCTCTCCTTTCCGCACCTCTCCCTGGTCTCTCTCCCCTCCCTCCTGTTCCTGCTCTCTCCTCTCCCTCCTGATCCTGCTCTCTCCTTTCCGCTCCTCTCCCTGGTCTCTCTCCCCTCCCTGCTGATCCTGCTCTCTCCCCTCCCTCCTGTTCCTGCTCTCTCCCCTCCCTCCTGTTCCTGCTCTCTCCCCTCCCTCCTGTTCCTGCTCTCTCCTCTCCCTCCTGTTCCTGCTCTCTCCCCTCCCTCCTGTTCCTGCTCTCTCCTTTCCGCACCTCTCCCTGGTCTCTCTCCCCTCCCTCCTGTTCCTGCTCTCTCCTCTCCCTCCTGATCCTGCTCTCTCCTTTCCGCTCCTCTCCCTGGTCTCTCTCCTCTCCCTGCTGATCCTGCTCTCTCCTCTCCCCTCTCTGCTCCTCCTCCTGCTGTGAGCGCTGTGCTGCAGGTATGAGATAAGCCGGAAGTTACTGTGCGTGTCATTCAAGCCTCTCTCTGACACCGCCCGCTGATTGACTGACCCGTGATCATTGTCACGTGGTTTTCACACTGTTCTGGGAGTTGTAGTTCTTTTGCCTTTACACATCAGTAATATTAAGAGCAACTGTACTCTATTTCCCAGAATTCTCTTCGTTTCCCTGTAACCGCCCTGTGATCACAAAAGGCCGGAGAGGAGCGGTACTTGAGGTGTGTGTATTATCGGGGGCAGTACTGTGTGTGGCTGGAGTAACGGGGTTGGGGGTGCGGGTATTGATTGGAGGTTTGTGGGTAGGGATGGGGTACGCATAGGATGGGGTGAAGGTTTTTGGGGGTGGGGGTGTTAGTATTAATGGGCTGAAGGGTTTGGGGAGTGGGTAGGGAAGGGGTGATGGGCGTGGGGGTGCAGGTAAGGATGGAGTGTACCGTGAAGGGTTTGGGGTTCAGGTATGGATCGGGGGAAGGGTTGGGGGTGCAGGTGGGGTTGGGGGTTCAGGTATGAATGGGGGGAAGGGTTTGGGGTTCTGGTATGGGTGGGGTGCAGGTGGGGATGGGGGGAAGGGTTTGGGGTTCAGGTATGGGTGGGGGGAAGGGTTGGGGGTGCAGGTGTGGATGGGGGGAAGGGTTTGGGGTTCAGGTATGGGTGGGGGGAAGGGTTGGGGGTGCAGGTGGGGATGGGGGGAAGGGTTTGGGGTTCTGGTATGGGTGGGGTGTAGGGTTGGGGGTGCGGGTAGGGATGAGAGTTTTGTGGGTAGGGATGGGGTATGCATCGGATAGGGTGAAGGTTTTGGGGGGTTGGGGTGCGAGTATTAATGGGTTGAAGGGATTGGTGAGCGAGTACGGATGGAGTGAAGGGGGTGGGGGTTAGGTAAGGATGTAGTATACCTTTTAGGGGTACGGGTGGGGTGTGCGGTTAGAGTTGGGGTGCAGGTAGGGATGGAGTGAAGGGTGGGTGTGCGGGTATGGATGGGGTGAAGGATTGGGGGTGCAGGTAGGGATGGGTTGGGGGTAGGGATGAGGTGAAGGGGTGGGGGTGAGGGTAGGTTTTTGAGGTAGGGATGGGGTTATGGGATAGGGGTGCGGGTAGGCATGGGATAGTGGTGTGGGTAGGGGTGTGGTGAAGGGTATGGGATTGGGTGAAGGGTAGAGAGTGCGGATGTGGTTAAGGGTAGGGTATGGAATGTGGTGAATGATTGGGGGTGCCGGTAGGGATGGGTTGAAGGGTTGGGGGTGCCAGTAGGGATGAGTTGAAGGGTTGGGGGTGCCGGTAGGGAAGGGTGGGGGTGCGGTTAGGGATGATGTGAAGGGGTGCGGGTAGGGATGGGGTGAAGGGGGGTGCGGGTAGGGATTGGGTGAAGGGGGTGGGTGTGGTTAGGGATGGAAAGGTAGCAGGTAGGGATTGGGTGAAGGGTATGGTGTGTAGCGGGGGTTGGGATGAAGGGTAGGTAGTCCGGATGTGGTTAAGGTTAGGGAGCGGGGGTAGAGATGGGGTGAAGGATGGGAGGCTGAAGAATGGGAGGGTGTAGGGATGGGGTGAAGGGGGTAGGGATGGGGTGAAGGGGGTAGGGATGGGGTGAAGGGGGGTGCGGGTAGGGATGGGGTGAAGGTGGGTGTGGTTAGGGATGGAAAGGTGTAGATAGGGTGTATGGTCAGTGCACAGTGGAACAAAATACAGTGAAAACAAAGATTTAGTGAGAGTACATGAGAAACCAAAATCTCCAACTGAATGTAGATTCAAATGTATAGGTAGGGAATCAGTGTAACAATATAATAATAGAATGCTACTCACACGGCCCTGTGTGAGTTAAAGTCTCTCAATGGTATCTTTAGACAACTGGTCTCTCCTGTTTAAGGTGTTTACACGACCACACTGTCTGCTCCTATATGTAGGCTTGTGCCTCTCCCGCCCCCCGTATATGGGATGACAGTCACAAACCATATTTGAGTGGTAAAATTTATTAAACAACAAACATAAGTAAAAACAACTTACATATAATAAACAGTAGTTGCAGCTCTATTGCAGCCAGTTCTGTCCGCTGTTCACGGCTGACTCCCACTTCTGCGTCCGTCGATGGGGCTGGATCACAGAGAACTTTCAGGGCTACAGTGGCTGATCTGGATCAGAATGGTGCACCGGTGACAGGAACGACGCGTTTCGTGCTTGCGTACTTCGTCGGACGCGGAAGTGTGAGTCAGCCGTGAACAGCGGACAGAACTGGCTGCAAATAAGTATACATGGGAAGGATGTTGATCCAGGGAGTAATCTGATCGCCAATATTTGGAGTAAGGAAGGCGTTATTGTCCCTGTATGAGATATCATTGGATGATATGTCACTGGGTTTTTTGTTTGCCTTCCTCTGGATTAATATACTGTAAGTATAGATATAGGATAAAGTATCTGTCATCTAAATTTAGCATAGGTTGGACTTAATGGACCTGTCTTTTTTCAACCTCATCTATTATGTAACTATATGAACTATGTAACTATATGAGAGAAGGAGTAAAGACAGGGTATCCTGGTTCAATTCCCGGTGTCTGCTCTTTGTGACCTTGGTCAAGTCACTTTATCTCCCTTGTGCCTCAAACACCAAAAACATAGACTAAGCTCTGTGGGGCAGAGACTGTCTAAAAAGTCCTAAGGGATGCGTACTGCGCACTATACTGTCATTGTGAGGCACTTTGAGTCCCATTGAGAGAAAAGCGTTATTTGACATAAAATGTTATTATTATATGCACTTACCATAATACCCTCTCGTCTCTGTATGTTCTCCCTACTTTCCATTTAGATTGTAAGCTCTTTGGAGCATGGACTCCCTTTCGTATTGTTACTATCATGTCTGAAGCGCTTATTTCCATTATGTGTTATATTATTATGCCACGTGTATTACTGCTGTGACGCACTATGTACCTGCATGGCGCTACATACACACATACTAGAGAGAGATGCGATTACGAGATTGGCCTAACTTCATAATCCAGGGGGATGAGACAGATTCAAGTCTTTCTTGCACTCAGTAATAATATATGCACCTGGATTGAAAACTGGTTAAAGGACAGACAACAGAGGGTTGTCATAAATGGAACTTTTTCAGGTTGGGCTAAAGTCGTGAGTGGAGTACCTCAGGGATCGGTACTGGGACCCCTGCTTTTTAACTTGTTTATTAATGACCTTGAGGTGGGGATCGAGAGCAAAGTCTCCATCTTTGCTGATGATATTAAATTGTGTAAGGTAATAGAATCAGAGCAGGATGTAATTTCTCTTCAGAAGGACTTGGAGAGACTGGAAACGTGGGCAGGTAAATGGCAGGTGAGGTTTAATACAGATAAATGTAAGGTTATGCATTTGGGATGCAAGAATAAAAAGGCGACTTACAAATTAAATGGGATAAATTGGGGGAATCCTTGATGGAGAAGGGTTTAGGAGTGCTTGTAGACTGCAGGCTTAGCAATAGTGCCCAATGTCATGCAGTAGCTGCCAAGGCAATCAAGATCTTATCTTGCATCAAACGGGCAATGGATGGAAGGGAAGTAAACATAATTATGCCCCTTTACAAAGCATTAGTAAGACCACACCTTGAATATGGAGTACAATTTTGGGCACCAATCCTAAGAAAAGACATTATGGAACTAGAGAGAGTGCAGAGAAGAGCCACCAAATTAATAAAGGGGATGGACAATCTAACTTATGAGGAGAGGCTAGCTAAATTAGATTTATTTACATTAGAAAAGCGTCTAAGAGGGGATATGATAACTATATACAAATATATTCGGGGACAATACAAGGAGCTTTCAAAATAACTATTCATCCCACGGGTAGTACAAAGGACTCGGGGCCATCCCTTAAGGTTGGAGGAAAGGAGATTTCACCAGCAACAAAGGAAAGGGTTCTTTACAGTTAAAATTTGGAATTCATTACCCATGGAGACTGTGATGGCAGATACAATAGATTTGTTCAAAAAAAGGTTGGCCATCTTTTTAGAAAGGAAAGGTATATAGGAATAAACCAAATAAGTAAACATGGAAAGGATGTTGATCCAGGGATTAATCCGATTGCCAATTCTTGGAGTCAGGAAGGAATTTATTTTTCCCCTTATGAGATATCATTGGATGATATGACACTGGGGTTTTGTTTGCCTTTTTCTGGATCAATAAGTATAGATATAGGACAAAGTATCGGTTGTCTAAATTTAGCATATGTTGAACTTGATGGACGTACGTCTTTTTTCAACCTCATCTACTATGTAACTATGTAACTATGTGCACAAATCCCTTCAGTTACTCTTATGTTGTGTTTATTACTCACCTGGGCAGGTATCGAGGCAAATACTTGACAATGTATCTGTCAAGGTATTTAGCAAATAACTCTGGCATGTGCTCATGGAGATAATTGGGCAGGTATCTCTAAAATTACTTGGGTAGATACTCATTGGTGTGTGTGTGTGCCGGATGCTCAGGGTGTGTGTGCCGGATGCTCAGGGTGCGTGTGTGTGTATGTGTGTGTGCGCGCCGGATGCTCAGGGTGTGTGTGTGTGCCGGATGCTCTGTGGGTATGTTCTGGATGCTCAGGGTGTGTGTGTGTGTGTGTGTGTGTGCACCGGATGCTCTGGTATGTGTGTTTGTGCCTGATGCTCTGGTGTGTGTGTCAGATGCTCGGTGTGTGTGCATGTGTGCCGGATGCTCGGGGGGGGGGGGTGTGCCGGATGTTCTCCCTGTAGGGTGACACGGAATGATAGAGCAGTACTAAGTATCTATGTATTTGTTCTCCCTCTAGGGTGACACAGTGTGATACAGTTGTACTGAGTATCTTCACATGGCAGACACTGCTCTTCATCCTAACCCCTCTGTTGGGCTCCGCGCCTCCTCCGTGCGCAGCAGGAGGGATCCCAAAAAGCCGTCTCAGAGGGTGGTCCGACATGCACTGGCGATCATACACCTGCTGACCCCAGAGGTGAGGGCAGAATAACTAGTGGCCAGAGGGCATGGAGGTGAAAGAGTCACATGACAAGGACATTTCCCATCAGTAACATTGTGAAAAGGATCACCCGCTGCACTCCTTCTAATGCTGCATGTAACAGGTCTCTGCAGGGCGACACCCGCTGCACTCCTTCTAATGCTGCATGTTACAGGTCTCTGCAGGGCGACACCCGCTGCACTCCTTCTAATGCTGCATGTTACAGGTCTCTGCAGGGCGACACCCGCTGCACTCCTTCTAATGCTGCATGTTACAGGTCTCTGCAGGGCGACACCCGCTGCACTCCTTCTAATGCTGCATGTTACAGGTCTCTGCAGGGCGACACCCGCTGCACTCCTTGTAATGCTGCATGTTACAGGTCTCTGCAGGGCGACACCCGCTGCACTCCTTCTAATGCTGCATGTTACAGGTCTCTGCAGGGCGACACCCGCTGCACTCCTTGTAATGCTGCATGTTACAGGTCTCTGCAGGGCGACACCTGCTGCACTCCTTCTAATGCTGCATGTTACAGGTCTCTGCAGGGCGACACCTGCTGCACTCCTTCTAATGCTGCATGTTACAGGTCTCTGCAGGGCGACACCCGCTGCACTCCTTCTAATGCTGCATGTTACAGGTCTCTGCAGGGCGACACCCGCTGCACTCCTTCTAATGCTGCATGTTACAGGTCTCTGCAGGGCGACACGGGTCCCTTCCCACTGCAGGGCGACACCCGCTGCACTCCTTGTAATGCTGCATGTTACAGGTCTCTGCAGGGCGACACCCGCTGCACTCCTTCTAATGCTGCATGTTACAAGTCTCTGCAGGGCGACACCCGCTGCACTCCTTCTAATGCTGCATGTTACAGGTCTCTGCAGGGCGACACCCGCTGCACTCCTTCTAATGCTGCATGTTACAGGTCTCTGCAGGGCGACACCCGCTGCACTCCTTCTAATGCTGCATGTTACAGGTCTCTGCAGGGCGACACCCGCTGCACTCCTTCTAATGCTGCATGTTACAGGTCTCTGCAGGGCGACACCCGCTGCACTCCTTCTAATGCTGCATGTTACAGGTCTCTGCAGGGCGACACCCGCTGCACTCCTTCTAATGCTGCATGTTACAGGTCTCTGCAGGGCGACACCCGCTGCACTCCTTCTAATGCTGCATGTTACAGGTCTCTGCAGGGCGACACCCGCTGCACTCCTTCTAATGCTGCATGTTACAGGTCTCTGCAGGGCGACACCCGCTGCACTCCTTCTAATGCTGCATGTTACAGGTCTCTGCAGGGCGACACCCGCTGCACTCCTTGTAATGCTGCATGTTACAGGTCTCTGCAGGGCGACACCCGCTGCACTCCTTCTAATTCTGCATGTTACAGGTCTCTGCAGGGCGACACCCGCTGCACTCCTTCTAATGCTGCATGTTACAGGTCTCTGCAGGGCGACACCCGCTGCACTCCTTGTAATGCTGCATGTTACAGGTCTCTGCAGGGCGACACCCGCTGCACTCCTTCTAATGCTGCATGTTACAGGTCTCTGCAGGGTGACACCCGCTGCACTCCTTCTAATGCTGCATGTTACAGGTCTCTGCAGGGCGACACCCGCTGCACTCCTTGTAATGCTGCATGTTACAGGTCTCTGCAGGGCGACACCCGCTGCACTCCTTGTAATGCTGCATGTTACAGGTCTCTGCAGGGCGACACCCGCTGCACTCCTTGTAATGCTGCATGTTACAGGTCTCTGCAGGGCGACACCTGCTGCACTCATTCTAATGCTGCATGTTACAGGTCTCTGCAGGGCGACACCCGCTGCACTCCTTGTAATGCTGCATGTTACAGGTCTCTGCAGGGCGACACCTGCTGCACTCCTTCTAATGCTGCATGTTACAGGTCTCTGCAGGGCGACACCCGCTGCACTCCTTGTAATGCTGCATGTTACAGGTCTCTGCAGGGCGACACCCGCTGCACTCCTTCTAATGCTGCATGTTACAGGTCTCTGCAGGGCGACACCCGCTGCACTCCTTCTAATTCTGCATGTTACAGGTCTCTGCAGGGCGACACGGGTTCCCTTCCCACTGCAGGGCGACACGGGTTCCCTTCCCACTGCAGGGCGACACGGGTTCCCTTCCCACTGCAGGGCGACACGGGTTCCCTTCCCACTGCAGGGCGACACGGCGACACAGGTTCCCTTCCCACTGCAGGGTGACACGGGTTCCCTCCCCACTGCAGGGCGACACGGGTTCCCTTCCCACTGCAGGGTGACACGGGTTCCCTTCCCACTGCAGGGCGACACGGGTTCCCTTCCCACTGCAGGGCGACACGGGTTCCCTTCCCACTGCAGGGCGACACGGGTTCCCTTCCCACTGCAGGGCGACACGGGTTCCCTTCCCACTGCAGGGCGACACGAGTTCCCTTCCCACTGCAGGGCGACACGGGTTCCCTTCCCACTGCAGGGCGACACGGGTTCCCTTCCCACTGCAGGGCGACACGGGTTCCCTTCCCACTGCAGGGCGACACGGGTTCCCTTCCCACTGCAGGGCGACACGGGTTCCCTTCCCACTGCAGGGCGACACGGGTTCCCTTCCCACTGCAGGGTGACACGGGTTCCCTTCCCACTGCAGGGCGACACGGGTTCCCTTCCCACTGCAGGGTGACACGAGTTCCCTTCCCACTGTAGGGCGACACGAGTTCCCTTCCCACTGCAGGGCGACACGGGTTCCCTTCCCACTGCAGGGTGACACGAGTTCCCTTCCCACTGCAGGGCGACACGGGTTACCTTCCCACTGCAGGGCGACACGGGTTACCTTCCCACTGCAGGGTGACACGGGTTCCCTTCCCACTGCAGGGTGACACGAGTTCCCTTCCCACTGCAGGGCGACACGGGTTACCTTCCCACTGCAGGGTGACACGGGTTCCCTTCCCACTGCAGGGTGACACGGCGACACGGGTTCCCTTCCCACTGCAGGGCGACACTAGTTCCCTTCCCACTGCAGGGCGACACGGGTTCCCTTCCCACTGCAGGGTGACACGGCGACACGGGTTCCCTTCCCACTGCAGGGCGACACTGGTTCCCTTCCCACTGCAGGGCGACACGGGTTCCCTTCCCACTGCAGGGTGACACGGCGACACGGGTTCCCTTCCCACTGCAGGGCGACACGGGTTCCCTTCCCACTGCAGGGTGACACAAGTTACCTTCCCTCTGCAGGGCGACACGGGTTCCCTTCCCACTGCAGGGCGACACGGGTTCCCTTCCCACTGCAGGGTGACACGGGTTCCCTTCCCACTGCAGGGCGACACGGGTTCCCTTCCCACTGCAGGGCGACACGAGTTCCCTTCCCACTGCAGGGCGACACGGGTTCCCTTCCCACTGCAGGGTGACACGGGTTCCCTTCCCACTGCAGGGCGACACGGGTTCCCTTCCCACTGCAGGGTTACACGAGTTCCCTTCCCACTGCAGGGCGACACGAGTTCCCTTCCCTCTGCAGGGTGACACGGGTTCCCTTCCCACTGCAGGGTGACACGGGTTCCCTTCCCACTGCAGGGCGACACGGGTTCCCTTCCCACTGCAGGGCGACACGGGTTCCCTTCCCACTGCAGGGCGACACGGGTTCCCTTCCCACTGCAGGGCGACACGGGTTCCCTTCCCACTGCAGGGCGACACGGGTTCCCTTCCCACTGCAGGGCGACACGGTTCCCTTCCCACTGCAGGGCGACACGGGTTCCCTTCCCACTGCAGGGCGACACGGGTTCCCTTCCCACTGCAGGGTGACACGGGTTCCCTCCCCACTGCAGGGCGACACGGGTTCCCTTCCCACTGCAGGGCGACACGGGTTCCCTTCCCACTGCTGGGTGACACGAGTTCCCTTCCCACTGCAGGGCGACACGGGTTCCCTTCCCACTGCAGGGCGACACGAGTTCCCTTCCCACTGCAGGGCGACACGGGTTCCCTTCCCACTGCAGGGTGACACGGGTTCCCTTCCCACTGCAGGGTGACACGGGTTCCCTTCCCACTGCAGGGCGACACGGGTTCCCTTCCCACTGCAGGGCGACACGGGTTCCCTTCCCACTGCAGGGTGACACGGGTTCCCTTCCCTCTGCAGGGTGACACGGGTTCCCTTCCCACTGCAGGGTGACACGGGTTCCCTTCCCACTGCAGGGTGACACGGGTTCCCTTCCCACTGCAGGGCGACACGAGTTCCCTTCCCACTGCAGGGCGACACGGGTTCCCTTCCCACTGCAGGGCGACACGGGTTCCCTTCCCACTGCAGGGCGACACGGGTTCCCTTCCCACTGCAGGGCGACACGGGTTCCCTTCCCACTGCAGGGTGACACGGGTTCCCTTCCCACTGCAGGGTGACACGGGTTCCCTTCCCACTGCAGGGTGACACGGGTTCCCTTCCCACTGCAGGGCGACACGGGTTCCCTTCCCACTGCAGGGCGACACGGGTTCCCTTCCCACTGCAGGGCGACACGGGTTCCCTTCCCACTGCAGGGCGACACGGGTTCCCTTCCCAGTGCAGGGCGACACGGGTTCCCTTCCCAGTGCAGGGCGACACGGGTTCCCTTCCCACTGCAGGGCGACACGGGTTCCCTTCCCACTGCAGGGCGACACGGGTTCCCTTCCCACTGCAGGGTGACACGGGTTCCCTTCCCACTGCAGGGCGACACGGGTTCCCTTCCCACTGCAGGGTGACACGAGTTCCCTTCCCACTGCAGGGCGACACGAGTTCCCTTCCCACTGCAGGGCGACACGGGTTCCCTCCCCACTGCAGGGCGACACGGGTTCCCTCCCCACTGCAGGGTGACACGAGTTCCCGTCCCACTGCAGGGCGACACGGGTTCCCTCCCCACTGCAGGGCGACACGGGTTCCCTCCCCACTGCAGGGTGACACGAGTTCCCGTCCCACTGCAGGGCGACACGAGTTCCCTTCCCACTGCAGGGCGACACGGGTTCCCTTCCCACTGCAGGGCGACACGGGTTCCCTCCCCACTGCAGGGCGACACGGGTTCCCTTCCCACTGCAGGGCGACACGGGTTCCCTTCCCACTGCAGGGCGACACGGGTTCCCTTCCCTCTGCAGGGTGACACGAGTTCCCTTCCCACTGCAGGGCGACACGGGTTCCCTCCCCACTGCAGGGCGACACGGGTTCCCTTCCCACTGCAGGGCGACACGGGTTCCCTTCCCACTGCAGGGCGACACGGGTTCCCTTCCCACTGCAGGGCGACACGGGTTCCCTTCCCACTGCAGGGCGACACGGGTTCCCTTCCCACTGCAGGGTGACACGGGTTCCCTTCCCACTGCAGGGCGACACGGGTTCCCTTCCCACTGCAGGGCGACACGGGTTCCCTTCCCACTGCAGGGCGACACGGGTTCCCTTCCCACTGCAGGGCGACACGAGTTCCCTTCCCTCTGCAGGGTGACACGAGTTCCCTTCCCTCTGCAGGGTGACACGGGTTCCCTTCCCACTGCAGGGCGACACGGGTTCCCTTCCCTCTGCAGGGTGACACGGGTTCCCTTCCCACTGCAGGGTGACACGGGTTCCCTTCCCACTGCAGGGCGACACGGGTTCCCTTCCCACTGCAGGGCGACACGGGTTCCCTTCCCACTGCAGGGCGACACGGGTTCCCTTCCCACTGCAGGGCGACACGGGTTCCCTTCCCACTGCAGGGCGACACGGGTTCCCTTCCCACTGCAGGGCGACACGGGTTCCCTTCCCACTGCAGGGCGACACGGGTTCCCTTCCCACTGCAGGGCGACACGGGTTCCCTTCCCACTGCAGGGCGACACGGGTTCCCTTCCCACTGCAGGGCGACACGGGTTCCCTTCCCACTGCAGGGCGACACGGGTTCCCTTCCCACTGCAGGGCGACACGGGTTCCCTTCCCACTGCAGGGCGACACGGGTTCCCTTCCCACTGCAGGGCGACACGGGTTCCCTCCCCACTGCAGGGCGACACGGGTTCCCTTCCCACTGCAGGGTGACACAAGTTCCCTTCCCACTGCAGGGCGACACAAGTTCCCTTCCCACTGCAGGGCGACACAAGTTCCCTTCCCACTGCAGGGTGACACGGTGACACAATAACACAAGTTCCCTTCCCACTGCAGGGCGACACAAGTTCCCTTCCCACTGCAGGGTGACACGAGTTCCCTTCCCACTGCAGGGCGACACGAGTTCCCTTCCCACTGCAGGGCGACACGGTGACACATGTTACCTTCCCACTGCAGGGCGACACAAGTTCCCTTCCCACTGCAGTGTGACACGAGTTACCTTCCCACTGCAGGGTGACACGAGTTCCCTTCCCACTGCAGGGTGATACGAGTTCCCTTCCCACTGCAGGGTGATACGAGTTACCTTCCCACTGCAGCGTGACACGGGTTCCCTTCCCACTGCAGGGCGACACGGGTTCCCTTCCCACTGCAGGGTGACACGATAACACATGTTACCTTCCCACTGCAGGGTGACACAATAACACATGTTACCTACCCACTGCAGGGTGACACGGTGACACATGTTACCTTCCCACTGCAGGGTGACACAGTGACACGTTACTGTAGACGGACGTTTTCAGAGGTACACAATTGGAGGCTTTTATAAGGTGAAATTATAATAAGGCTTTATTGTGCCTTTTCCTTTTTATCAGGAAATCATCCAAACACAGGGGGGGGGGGGGGGACAAAGCTTAATTCACTTGGGAGTATTTCTAGTGAAATCCCATGCAATTCACAACTCTTAGTTAAGCAGGTCTCCCAGCCCAAAACACATAGCATGACATAAGCAGATATAAGAAGTCTCTTTAGAATGAAAGTCTTATCTGTTATCTGCTGTAGAGTAAGCTTCTCTGCTCTCCTGGAACCGCACCCGTGCGTGCACAGAAAATCAGCATCCAGGTTTAGAAGTCTTATTTGGTGTCTTGCAATCAGCTCTGCTGTTTCTTCTTGACAGAGCTCAAGACATGTGGTGTCTCCAAAAGGTCAGCTCTCATTCAGAGCTAAGGAGTCCCTTCCTGTCTCAAAGGCAGGCTTTTTCTACCACCTCTAATCAGGCAGGTGGTGTTAGTTAATTTGCTACCAGCAGTTAACCCCCACACTGCTGGATTAGAGGCACATTTGTGAACAGGGATAAGTCCCCTGTTACATACCTCCCCTGTTTGTGGGAAGCTCGGGCTTACCACGGCCAAAGCCCATCCTTCCACTCTCATTCGAGATCTTTCTGTGAATTGAATGTGAGTGGATGGAGGAAGAGAACCCTCTGTCCCGCTGGGATTGGAGCCCTTTCTCCAGTTTATTTTTGTCTCCTCCCGAAGGTGCTTGAGATCAGCACTCCTCAGTCGCTCGAGGAGGACTTTTTCCACGTAAAGTCTTTTTATCGCGTGCGCGGTCATGAGATTTCTGTTGTGTCGGGCACTCCTCTTTTTGTAGACAAAGTGTATGGCAACAGTTGTAGAGCAGTTAGGACTAGCCCTTAGAGTTTTCTGCTCTTGAAGCGGTCTTTCTGCAGTTTCTCCACACCACGGAGTCGCCAGTTCAGCTTCTTTGGGACTGAGTTGCACCTCCACCTCCTTTTCCAGAGAACGTCCTATTTTTTCAGCTTCCTCAGCTAAGGACTCTTCTGGTTTTGATTCTGCACTCCTACTTCTGTTTGTTGCCTGTTGGGCAGCTGTAGGTTTGGCTAGTGCTTTCTTAGGTGGCTCAAACTTCGTAATTTTGTTTTGAAGTTGCGTGGAGTCCCCAACTCTCACTGTACCCTTGTCCCCACGGGCATTAGTTACTGTGGGATACCGGTGCTTGGGCAGAGCTAATACCTTTTTCCGTATTGGAGGAATCTGTAAGTTACTGGCCTGCAGAGTCTCAACCTGTTTGAGTGCGTCTTGCAAGTCTCTTCTCAGGGAATCTATCTGCACACTTTGCTTCCTCTGAGTCTGTATTAGAGTCTCCTTCATGTTTTGGAGCTCTGTAATTTTTGTCGTTAAGGTTGCCGCTGCGTCTGTTTTCTCCTTGGTGTACTGACTCAAGGGAATGGAACAGTCTCTCTGTCTCTCCAGCTCTTGCTCCAGTTTCTGAGCCTTCTCACGCTTCCTCTCATACAGAGTCACTTGGTATGGAAGCTCCGCTTCCAATGATGCTCTGGTGACATGCAGTGTGGCCTTTAGCTCCTCATACTGCTCTGTGGGGACGTACTGGGTATTCAGACGTTCCTGCAGCGCTTGTACCTCTTTAGCAGCCTGCAGCTTTTCTTCCTGCAGCGTTTGCTGCTTCTCCTCAGCATACTGGAGGTGTGTACGCAGACCTTGCAGTTGGTTCTGCAGTCGGTCCTCTGCTTCAAACTTTTCCTTGACTTCTTCTGTTAACTCAAAAAAAAATTCTTTCAGTTTTAAGTTTTCTCTTTTTAATCTTGAATTTTCTCTTTTTTCAGTCTCTGTACTATTCAGGGCTTCTTTGCAGTCCTCCTTCCATTTACGCACATCTGCTTTGAGACTGACAGTCTCCTGGCGTGAGACATCCTTCTCTAGGTTGAGGGTCTGAAGCTCCTTCTGATAGACTTTGAGATCTGTATCAAGATTGGCAATCGTTTCTTTAGCAATGTCCAGCTCCTCAGTGAGACTGTGTAGTTCCTTTCTGGAAACTTCCAGGTCTGTGCGGCAGCTGTTGGTCTCATGATGTAAGGCATCAAGTGCTCTGCAGAGTGTCTGAACCTCTTTCTGAGATACGTCCACGTCTATCCGGACACTGTTGACCTCCTGTTGTGAGGCATTCAGCTCTATACGAAGAGTGTGAACCTCTTGCTGGAAGACTGTCATCTGCTTCAGTGCCTCCTCATACTTCCGCTTTAGCGTAGCCACCATTTTATCAGATTGGCTCTGCTTTTTATCCATGGCGGAAATAGTAGCCTTTGCAGTATCTAGCTCAGTCTTGAGATCCTCCAATTCGGTCTTGGCCGCAGAGTAAATTGCGAGCACAGTCTTCTGTAGCTCAGCATTATTTTCTCTCTCCCTTTCCAATTCTTCACAGAGTAGATCACAGTCATGCGTGGCAACTTTCAGGGCGTCTTCAGGGCTGGTCAAGGGATCGTCACTCACTGGTTCCGGCTCCGCTTCCCTGAGATGACTGGTTGAGGGTTCCTCACTGTTGGCACCGGACAGACACTTCTTTGGGGTACACGATTTCTGCCTTGGGCCCTCTGGATATTCGGTTAACCGCGGGACGAATTCTCCATTTTCTCTAGGCCGCAGGGCAACTCGGTCCCCCTTTTCCTCCACAGGATCTGCGGACGTGTCTGTTCCTTCCACGGTAAGTGAAGAACTGCTTTTCTTTTTCCGCCTTTTTGATTTGGATGACACCGTCCCTTCAGGGATATTGGGGTCTCCATCTTCATTTGAAATTTTAGTGGCTTCATTATATACGCCAGGCTTTTCTTGCAGTTGCTTTAGCTGACAGAAATATTGGGTGATCTGCTGCTCCCGCTCTGTCTCCCGCTGATCATATTCGTCAAAGGGAGCGGTCTTTTCTGTTCGTGCCGAGTTCAGGCACCCCCACCATTCTTGGGGTGTTTTGTGGGTGTGACTCGGTTCGGGTTCCCCGTAAGAGATGTCTTCCTCTTTATTGGACTGGAAGGGCCACTCTTCCGTGGGGTAGGGTTCATTACAGGAACGCTGCATCTTGTCCTCCATTTTTAGGCTATCAGGTGTAATTTTCTTCCTGACCTCAGGAGGCACTATTGCAGCTGTTGCCACTGTATTTGCTAGAACCCCCAATTGTGGTAGTCCTACAGGTGGGCCTATTTTGCTTGTAGAGGTCGTAGCCCTCACAGGCATCTCTGTAGACTTTTCTTTCTTGGGAAAAATTATTTATTTATTTTTTCAATATCAGCAGTACTGTGCATGCATTTTCTCTTATCAGGTATACAAGATGTGCAGTTGCTAGGTAAAAAAAGTCTATTTGCTCTATACCATTTACTTGCTACAGGTGTAAACTCTCCGCTTCAGCAACAGAATTTTGGTTTTCTGCTTGAGTTCAGTAATTTTCAGTCTCATCTTTGGGTATTATGGCATTCACACTTCACACTTTGGGTGTCTGGTTTTTTTGCTCCCAAGATAGATATAGGCAGACCTTTTTTTTTTTTACTTGCAGAAAAAAAAACATTCTTTGCAGCGGACTATTCCTTTCATTCCCGGCAGGGTGACTCAACATTCAGCAATTGGTTTTGAAAAACCTTTTACACAGTTCAGAAATCACCTTTTCCCCTATAGGGCAAATTTACACTCAGCATTTGTTTGCTAAAAATTCCCTTGCTTCAGCACAGTCTTGTATCAATTTTCACACTTTTCTGCATATACTCCATTCACAGCTGGTAGCCCTATGCAGTGTGGCAACCTTTATTTGCAAAATCAGTACCCCTTGTGTATCACCATCTGTATTCACTGCTTCAGCGAAACTTTTGAAAACAACAAACACCTATCCCTTTTTAAGGGCTGACTCACTTCTTGAACCCTGACTATGGCTGGAAGGCAAAACCCCTATTTCAATGACCATATTACACTTTGTGATAGGCAAAATAAGGTTTAGCTACTTCAGCAGTCTCTTCTGGGTTTTTGTAAGTTTCAGTGCAGTGTGTATCCCTTTAACTGTGATCTCTGCTGCATGCGGTTTTTTTTTCTCAGACTGTTTGTAGGGTTAGGGTAGGGTTAGCATAAAAAAATTTCACATAAAAATCTCCGGTCCTTTTTAACTTCAAAGACACCTCTTGTCCCAACTCGGACACCAAATGTAGACGGAGGTTCACAGAGGTACACAATTGGAGGCTTTTATAAGGTGAAATTATAATAAGGCTTTATTGTGCCTTTTCCTTTTTATCAGGAAATCATCCAAACACAGGGGGGGGGGGAACAAAGCTTAATTCACTTGGGAGTATTTCTAGTGAAATCCCATGCAATTCACAACTCCTAGTTAAGCAGGTCTCCCAGCCCAAAACACATAGCATGACATAAGCAGATATAAGAAGTCTCTTTAGAATGAAAGTCTTATCTGTTATCTGCTGTAGAGTAAGCTTCTCTGCTCTCCTGGAACCGCACCCGTGCGTGCACAGAAAATCAGCATCCAGGTTTAGAAGTCTTATTTGGTGTCTTGCAATCAGCTCTGCTGTTTCTTCTTGACAGAGCTCAAGACATGTGGTGTCTCCAAAAGGTCAGCTCTCATTCAGAGCTAAGGAGTCCCTTCCTGTCTCAAAGGCAGGCTTTTTCTACCACCTCTAATCAGGCAGGTGGTGTTAGTTAATTTGCTACCAGCAGTTAATCCCCACACTGCTGGATTAGAGGCACATTTGTGAACAGGGATAAGTCCCCTGTTACAGTTACCTTCCCACTGCAGGGTGACACGGTGACACGTTACCTTCCCACTGCAGGGCGACACAAGTTCCCTTCCCACTGCAGGGTGACACAAGTTCCCTTCCCACTGCAGGGCGACACAAGTTCCCTTCCCACTGCAGGGTGACACGGGTTCCCTTCCCACTGCAGGGTGACACGAGTTCCCTTCCCACTGCAGGGTGACACGGTAACACGAGTTCCCTTCCCACTGCAGGGTGACACGGTAACACGAGTTCCCTTCCCACTGCAGGGTGACACGGTAACACGAGTTCCCTTCCCACTGCAGGGTGACACGGGTTCCCTTCCCACTGCAGGGTGACACGAGTTCCCGTCCCACTGCAGGGTGACACGAGTTCCCTTCCCACTGCAGGGCGACACAAGTTCCCTTCCCACTGCAGGGTGACACGAGTTCCCTTCCCACTGCAGGGTGACACGGGTTCCCTTCCCTCTGCAGGGTGACACGGTGACACGTTACCTTCCCACTGCAGGGTGACACGAGTTCCCTTCCCTCTGCAGGGTGACACGGTAACACGAGTTCCCTTCCCACTGCAGGGTGACACGGGTTCCCATCCCACTGCAGGGTGACACGGTAACACGAGTTCCCTTCCCACTGCAGGGTGACACGGGTTCCCTTCCCACTGCAGGGTGACACGGTGACACGAGTTCCCTTCCCACTGCAGGGTGACACGGTGACACGAGTTCCCTTCCCTCTGCAGGGTGACACGGGTTCCCTTCCCACTGCAGGGTGACACGGGTTCCCTTCCCTCTGCAGGGTGACACGAGTTCCCTTCCCTCTGCAGGGTGACACGGGTTCCCTTCCCACTGCAGGGTGACACGAGTTCCCTTCCCACTGCAGGGTGACACGGTGACACGAGTTCCCTTCCCTCTGCAGGGTGACACGGGTTCCCTTCCCACTGCAGGGTGACACGGTGACATGAGTTCCCTTCCCACTGCAGGGTGACACGGTAACACGAGTTCCCTTCCCACTGCAGGGTGACACGGTAACACGAGTTCCCTTCCCACTGCAGGGTGACACGGTAACACGAGTTCCCTTCCCACTGCAGGGTGACACGGGTTCCCTTCCCACTGCAGGGTGACACGAGTTCCCGTCCCACTGCAGGGTGACACGAGTTCCCTTCCCACTGCAGGGCGACACAAGTTCCCTTCCCACTGCAGGGTGACACGAGTTCCCTTCCCACTGCAGGGTGACACGGGTTCCCTTCCCACTGCAGGGTGACACGAGTTCCCTTCCAACGGCAGGGCGACACGGGTTCCCTTCCCACTGCAGGGCGACACAAGTTCCCTTCCCACTGCAGGGCGACACGGGTTCCCTTCCCACTGCAGGGCGACACGGGTTCCCTTCCCACTGCAGGGTGACACGAGTTCCCTTCCCACTGCAGGGTGACATGAGTTCCCTTCCCTCTGCAGGGTGACACGAGTTCCCGTCCCACTGCAGGGTGACACGGGTTCCCTTCCCACTGCAGGGTGACACGGGTTCCCTTCCCACTGCAGGGCGACACGGGTTCCCTTCCCACTGCAGGGCGACACGGGTTCCCTTCCCACTGCAGGGTGACACGGGTTCCCTTCCCACTGCAGGGTGACACGAGTTCCCTTCCCACTGCAGGGCGACACGGGTTCCCTTCCCACTGCAGGGCGACACGGGTTCCCTTTCCACTGCAGGGCGACACGGGTTCCCGTCCCTCTGCAGGGTGACACGAGTTCCCTTCCCACTGCAGGGCGACACGGTAACACGAGTTCCCTTCCCACTGCAGGGTGACACGGTAACACGAGTTCCCTTCCCACTGCAGGGTGACACGGTAACACGAGTTCCCTTCCCACTGCAGGGTGACACGAGTTCCCTTCCCACTGCAGGGTGACACGGTAACACGAGTTCCCTTCCCACTGCAGGGTGACACAAGTTCCCTTCCCTCTGCAGGGTGACACGGGTTCCCTTCCCTCTGCAGGGTGACACGGGTTCCCTTCCCTCTGCAGGGTGACACGAGTTCCCTTCCCACTGCAGGGCGACACGGGTTCCCTTCCCACTGCAGGGTGACATGAGTTCCCTTCCCACTGCAGGGCGACACGGGTTCCCTTCCCTCTGCAGGGTGACACGGTGACACGAGTTCCCTTCCCTCTGCAGGGCGACACAAGTTCCCTTCCCACTGCAGGGTGACACGAGTTCCCTTCCCACTGCAGGGTGACATGAGTTCCCTTCCCTCTGCAGGGTGACACGAGTTCCCTTCCCACTGCAGGGTGACACGGTGACACGGGTTCCCTTCCCACTGCAGGGTGACACGAGTTCCCTTCCCACGGCAGGGTGACACGGTAACACGAGTTCCCTTCCCACTGCAGGGTGACACGGTAACACGAGTTCCCTTCCCACTGCAGGGTGACACGGTGACGCGAGTTCCCTTCCCTCTGCAGGGTGACACGAGTTCCCTTCCACTGCAGGGTGACACGGTAACACGAGTTCCCTTCCCACTGCAGGGTGACACGGTAACACGAGTTCCCTTCCCACTGCAGGGTGACACGGGTTCCCTTCCCACTGCAGGGTGACACGGTAACACGAGTTCCCTTCCCACTGCAGGGTGACACGAGTTCCCTTCCCACGGCAGGGTGACACGGTGACGCGAGTTCCCTTCCCTCTGCAGGGTGACACGAGTTCCCTTCCCACTGCAGGGTGACACGAGTTCCCTTCCCACTGCAGGGTGACACGGGTTCCCTTCCCACTGCAGGGTGACACGGTAACACGAGTTCCCTTCCCTCTGCAGGGTGACACGAGTTCCCTTCCCTCTGCAGGGTGACACGAGTTCCCTTCCCACTGCAGGGCGACACGGGTTCCCTTCCCACTGCAGGGTGACATGAGTTCCCTTCCCTCTGCAGGGTGACACGGTGACACGAGTTCCCTTCCCTCTGCAGGGCGACACAAGTTCCCTTCCCACTGCAGGGTGACACGAGTTCCCTTCCCACTGCAGGGTGACATGAGTTCCCTTCCCTCTGCAGGGTGACACGAGTTCCCTTCCCACGGCAGGGTGACACGGTGACACGAGTTCCCTTCCCACTGCAGGGTGACACGGGTTCCCTTCCCACTGCAGGGTGACACGAGTTCCCTTCCCACTGCAGGGTGACACGGTGACACGAGTTCCCTTCCCTCTGCAGGGTGACATGAGTTCCCTTCCCACTGCAGGGTGACACGGTGACACGAGTTCCCTTCCCTCTGCAGGGTGACACGGTAACACGAGTTCCCTTCCCACTGCAGGGTGACAGGGTAACACGAGTTCCCTTCCCACTGCAGGGTGACACGAGTTCCCTTCCCACTGCAGGGTGACACGGGTTCCCTTCCCTCTGCAGGGTGACACGGTAACACGAGTTCCCTTCCCACTGCAGGGTGACACGGTAACACGAGTTCCCTTCCCACTGCAGGGTAACACGAGTTCCCTTCCCACTGCAGGGTGACACGGTAACACGAGTTCCCTTCCCACTGCAGGGTGACACGGGTTCCCTTCCCACTGCAGGGTGACACGGGTTCCCTTCCCACTGCAGGGCGACACAAGTTCCCTTCCCACTGCAGGGTGACACGGGTTCCCTTCCCACTGCAGGGTGACACGGGTTCCCTTCCCACTGCAGGGCGACACAAGTTCCCTTCCCACTGCAGGGTGACACGGGTTCCCTTCCCACTGCAGGGCGACACGGGTTCCCTTCCCACTGCAGGGTGACACGGTAACACGGGTTCCCTTCCCACTGCAGGGTGACACGGTGACACGAGTTCCCTTCCCACTGCAGGGCGACACAAGTTCCCTTCCCACTGCAGGGTGACACGAGTTCCCTTCCCACTGCAGGGTGACACGGGTTCCCTTCCCTCTGCAGGGTGACACGAGTTCCCTTCCCACTGCAGGGCGACACGGGTTCCCTTCCCACTGCAGGGTGACACGCGTTCCCTTCCCACTGCAGGGTGACACGGTAACACGAGTTCCCTTCCCACTGCAGGGTGACACGGGTTCCCTTCCCACTGCAGGGTGACACGGTGACACGAGTTCCCTTCCCACTGCAGGGTGACACGGTGACACGAGTTCCCTTCCCTCTGCAGGGTGACACGGGTTCCCTTCCCTCTGCAGGGTGACACGAGTTCCCTTCCCTCTGCAGGGTGACACGGGTTCCCTTCCCACTGCAGGGTGACACGAGTTCCCTTCCCACTGCAGGGTGACACGGTGACACGAGTTCCCTTCCCTCTGCAGGGTGACACGAGTTCCCTTCCCACTGCAGGGTGACACGGTAACACGAGTTCCCTTCCCACTGCAGGGTGACACGGGTTCCCTTCCCACTGCAGGGTGACACGGGTTCCCTTCCCACTGCAGGGTGACACGGGTTCCCTTCCCACTGCAGGGTGACACGGGTTCCCTTCCCACTGCAGGGTGACACGGGTTCCCTTCCCACTGCAGGGTGACACGGTAACACGAGTTCCCTTCCCACTGCAGGGTGACACGGTAACACGAGTTCCCGTCCCACTGCAGGGTGACACGGGTTCCCTTCCCACTGCAGGGTGACACGGGTTCCCTTCCCTCTGCAGGGTGACACGGTAACACGAGTTCCCTTCCCTCTGCAGGGTGATACATGTTCCATTCCCTCTGCAGGGTGACACAGTAACACGAGTTCCCTTCCCTCTGCAGGGTGACACGGTAACACGAGTTCCCGTCCCACTGCAGGGTGACACGGTAACACGAGTTCCCTTCCCTCTGCAGGGTGACACGGGTTCCCTTCCCACTGCAGGGCGACACAAGTTCCCTTCCCACTGCAGGGCGACACGGGTTCCCTTCCCACTGCAGGGCGACACAAGTTCCCTTCCCACTGCAGGGCGACACGGGTTCCCTTCCCACTGCAGGGCGACACAAGTTCCCTTCCCACTGCAGGGTAACACGAGTTCCCGTCCCACTGCAGGGTGACACGGTAACACGAGTTCCCTTCCCTCTGCAGGGTGACACGGTAACACGAGTTCCCTTCCCTCTGCAGGGTGACACGGTGACACATGGGACAAGTGGCTCGTGTGTGTTTGTCACAGCGCAGGGTGACAGGAGAACGCACAGGATGGACCTTGTGAAGGAGAGAATCATGAAGCTGGCTTTAGGGATCATCCATCTGCTGAATGAGGTAAGTGTGCCTGACCCCCCCCCTGCTGAATGAGGTAAGTGTGCCTGACCCCCCCTGCTGAATGAGGTAAGTGTGTCTGACTGACCCCCCGACCCCCTGCTGAATGAGGTAAGTGTGCCTGACCCCCCCCCCCCCCTGCTGAATGAGGTAAGTGTGCCTGACCCCCCCCTGCTGAATGAGGTAAGTGTGCCTGACCCCCCCCCTGCTGAATGAGGTAAGTGTGCCTGACCCCCCCCTGCTGAATGAGGTAAGTGTGCCTGACCCCCCCCTGCTGAATGAGGTAAGTGTGCCTGACCCCCCCCTGCTGAATGAGGTAAGTGTGCCTGACCCCCCCCCTGCTGAATGAGGTAAGTATCTCAGCCCCACCCCCCCTTGCTGAATGAGGTAAGTGTGTCTGACTGACCCCCCGACCCCCTGCTGAATGAGGTAAGTGTGCCTGACCCCCCCCCCCCTGCTGAATGAGGTAAGTGTGCCTGACCCCCCCGCTGAATGAGGTAAGTGTGCCTGACCCCCCCCTGTTGAATGAGGTAAGTGTGCCTGACCCCCCCTGCTGAATGAGGTAAGTGTGCCTGACCCCCCCCTGCTGAATGAGGTAAGTGTGCCTGACCCCCCCCTGCTGAATGAGGTAAGTGTGCCTGACCCCCCCCTGCTGAATGAGGTAAGTGTGCCTGACCCCCCCCCCCTGCTGAATGAGGTAAGTGTGCCTGACCCCCCCCCCTGCTGAATGAGGTAAGTGTGCCTGACCCCCCCCCCCTGCTGAATGAGGTAAGCATCTCAGCCCCACCCCCCCTTGCTGAATGAGGTAAGTGTGCCTGACCCCCCCTGCTGAATGAGGTAAGTGTGCCTGACCCCCCCTGCTGAATGAGGTAAGTGTGTCTGACTGACCCCCCGACCCCCTCTGAATGAGGTAAGTGTGTCTGACCCCCCCTTTCCCCCGCTGAGTGAGGTAAGTGTCTATGAACTGCCACCTACTGAATGAGGTAAGTGTGCCTGATTGACCCCCCCCCCCCACCCCTCTGAATGAAGTAAGTGTGCCTGACTGACCCCCCCCCCCCCACCCCTCTGAATGAAGTAAGTGTGCCTGACTGACCCCCCGACCCCCTCTGAATGAGGTGTGTGTATGACTCACCCTCCCTGCTGATATTGCACACGCTGCTCTGCACACATCGCTCTGACGGATGATATTGCACACGCCGCTCTGCACACATCGCTCTGACGGATGATATTGCACACGCTGCTCTGCACACATCGCTCTGACGGATGATATTGCACACGCCGCTCTGCACACATCGCTCTGATGGATGATATTGCACACGCCGCTCTGCACACATCGCTCTGACGGATGATATTGCACACGCCGCTCTGCACACATCGCTCTGACGGATGATATTGCACACGCTGCTCTGCACACATCGCTCTGACGGATGATATTGCACACGCTGCTCTGCACACATCGCTCTGACGGATGATATTGCACACGCTGCTCTGCACACATCGCTCTGACGGATGATATTGCACACGCCGCTCTGCACACATCGCTCTGACGGATGATATTGCACACGCTGCTCTGCACACATCGCTCTGACGGATGATATTGCACACGCCGCTCTGCACACATCGCTCTGACGGATGATATTGCTCACGCCGCTCTGCACACATCGCTCTGACGGATGATATTGCACACGCCGCTCTGCACACATCGCTCTGACGGATGATATTGCACACGCCGCTCTGCACACATCGCTCTGACGGATGATATTGCACACGCCGCTCTGCACACATCGCTCTGACGGATGATATTGCACACGCCGCTCTGCACACATCGCTCTGACGGATGATATTGCACACGCTGCTCTGCACACATCGCTCTGACGGATGATATTGCACACGCTGCTCTGCACACATCGCTCTGACGGATGATATTGCACACGCCGCTCTGCACACATCGCTCTGACGGATGATATTGCACACGCCGCTCTGCACACATCGCTCTGACGGATGATATTGCACACGCCGCTCTGCACACATCGCTCTGACGGATGATATTGCACACGCCGCTCTGCACACATCGCTCTGACGGATGATATTGCACACGCTGCTCTGCACACATCGCTCTGACGGATGATATTGCACACGCCGCTCTGCACACATCGCTCTGACGGATGATATTGCACACGCCGCTCTGCACACATCGCTCTGACGGATGATATTGCACACGCCGCTCTGCACACATCGCTCTGACGGATGATATTGCACACGCTGCTCTGCACACATCGCTCTGACGGATGATATTGCACACGCCGCTCTGCACACATCGCTCTGACGGATGATATTGCTCACGCCGCTCTGCACACATCGCTCTGACGGATGATATTGCACACGCCGCTCTGCACACATCGCTCTGACGGATGATATTGCACACGCCGCTCTGCACACATCGCTCTGACGGATGATATTGCACACGCCGCTCTGCACACATCGCTCTGACGGATGATATTGCACACGCCGCTCTGCACACATCGCTCTGACGGATGATATTGCACACGCCTGCTCTGCACACATCGCTCTGACGGATGATATTGCACACGCCGCTCTGCACACATCGCTCTGACGGATGATATTGCACACGCTGCTCTGCACACATCGCTCTGACGGATGATATTGCACACGCCGCTCTGCACACATCGCTCTGACGGATGATATTGCACACGCCGCTCTGCACACATCGCTCTGACGGATGATATTGCACACGCCGCTCTGCACACATCGCTCTGACGGATGATATTGCACACGCCGCTCTGCACACATCGCTCTGACGGATGATATTGCACACGCCGCTCTGCACACATCGCTCTGACGGATGATATTGCACACGCCGCTCTGCACACATCGCTCTGACGGATGATATTGCACACGCCGCTCTGCACACATCGCTCTGACGGATGATATTGCACACGCCGCTCTGCACACATCGCTCTGACGGATGATATTGCACACGCCGCTCTGCACACATCGCTCTGACGGATGATATTGCACACGCCGCTCTGCACACATCGCTCTGACGGATGATATTGCACACGCCGCTCTGCACACATCGCTCTGACGGATGATATTGCACACGCTGCTCTGCACACATCGCTCTGACGGATGATATTGCACACGTTGCTCTGCACACATCGCTCTGACGGATGATATTGCACACGCCGCTCTGCACACATCGCTCTGACGGATGATATTGCACACGCCGCTCTGCACACATCGCTCTGACGGATGATATTGCACACGCCGCTCTGCACACATCGCTCTGACGGATGATATTGCACACGCCGCTCTGCACACATCGCTCTGACGGATGATATTGCACACGCCGCTCTGCACACATCGCTCTGACGGATGATATTGCACACGCTGCTCTGCACACATCGCTCTGACGGATGATATTGCACACGCTGCTCTGCACACATCGCTCTGACGGATGATATTGCACACGCCGCTCTGCACACATCGCTCTGACGGATGATATTGCACACGCTGCTCTGCACACATCGCTCTGACGGATGATATTGCACACGCCGCTCTGCACACATCGCTCTGACGGATGATATTGCACACGCCGCTCTGCACACATCGCTCTGACGGATGATATTGCACACGCCGCTCTGCACACATCGCTCTGACGGATGATATTGCACACGCTGCTCTGCACACATCGCTCTGACGGATGATATTGCACACGCCGCTCTGCACACATCGCTCTGACGGATGATATTGCACACGCCGCTCTGCACACATCGCTCTGACGGATGATATTGCACACGCTGCTCTGCACACATCGCTCTGACGGATGATATTGCACACGTTGCTCTGCACACATCGCTCTGACGGATGATATTGCACACGCTGCTCTGCACACATCGCTCTGACGGATGATATTGCACACGCCGCTCTGCACACATCGCTCTGACGGATGATATTGCACACGCCGCTCTGCACACATCGCTCTGACGGATGATATTGCACACGCCGCTCTGCACACATCGCTCTGACGGATGATATTGCACACGCCGCTCTGCACACATCGCTCTGACGGATGATATTGCACACGCCGCTCTGCACACATCGCTCTGACGGATGATATTGCACACGCCGCTCTGCACACATCGCTCTGACGGATGATATTGCACACGCCGCTCTGCACACATCGCTCTGACGGATGATATTGCACACGCTGCTCTGCACACATCGCTCTGACGGATGATATTGCACACGCCGCTCTGCACACATCGCTCTGACGGATGATATTGCACACGCTGCTCTGCACACATCGCTCTGACGGATGATATTGCACACGCCGCTCTGCACACATCGCTCTGACGGATGATATTGCACACGCTGCTCTGCACACATCGCTCTGACGGATGATATTGCACACGCCGCTCTGCACACATCGCTCTGACGGATGATATTGCACACGACGCTCTGCACACATCGCTCTGACGGATGATATTGCACACGCCTGCTCTGCACACATCGCTCTGACGGATGATATTGCACACGCTGCTCTGCACACATCGCTCTGACGGATGATATTGCACACGCCGCTCTGCACACATCGCTCTGACGGATGATATTGCTCACGCCGCTCTGCACACATCGCTCTGACGGATGATATTGCACACGCCGCTCTGCACACATCGCTCTGACGGATGATATTGCACACGCCGCTCTGCACACATCGCTCTGACGGATGATATTGCACACGCCGCTCTGCACACATCGCTCTGACGGATGATATTGCACACGCCGCTCTGCACACATCGCTCTGACGGATGATATTGCACACGCTGCTCTGCACACATCGCTCTGACGGATGATATTGCACACGCCGCTCTGCACACATCGCTCTGACGGATGATATTGCACACGCCGCTCTGCACACATCGCTCTGACGGATGATATTGCACACGCCGCTCTGCACACATCGCTCTGACGGATGATATTGCACACGCCGCTCTGCACACATCGCTCTGACGGATGATATTGCACACGCCGCTCTGCACACATCGCTCTGACGGATGATATTGCACACGCCGCTCTGCACACATCGCTCTGACGGATGATATTGCACACGCCGCTCTGCACACATCGCTCTGACGGATGATATTGCACACGCCGCTCTGCACACATCGCTCTGACGGATGATATTGCACACGCTGCTCTGCACACATCGCTCTGACGGATGATATTGCACACGCCGCTCTGCACACATCGCTCTGACGGATGATATTGCACACGCTGCTCTGCACACATCGCTCTGACGGATGATATTGCACACGCTGCTCTGCACACATCGCTCTGACGGATGATATTGCACACGCCGCTCTGCACACATCGCTCTGACGGATGATATTGCACACGCCGCTCTGCACACATCGCTCTGACGGATGATATTGCACACGCTGCTCTGCACACATCGCTCTGACGGATGATATTGCACACGCTGCTCTGCACACATCGCTCTGACGGATGATATTGCACACGCCGGCTCTGCACACATCGCTCTGACGGATGATATTGCACACGCCGCTCTGCACACATCGCTCTGACGGATGATATTGCACACGCCTGCTCTGCACACATCGCTCTGACGGATGATATTGCACACGCCGCTCTGCACACATCGCTCTGACGGATGATATTGCACACGCTGCTCTGCACACATCGCTCTGACGGATGATATTGCACACGCTGCTCTGCACACATCGCTCTGACGGATGATATTGCACACGCCGCTCTGCACACATCGCTCTGACGGATGATATTGCACACGCCGCTCTGCACACATCGCTCTGACGGATGATATTGCACACGCTGCTCTGCACACATCGCTCTGACGGATGATATTGCACACGCCGCTCTGCACACATCGCTCTGACGGATGATATTGCACACGCTGCTCTGCACACATCGCTCTGACGGATGATATTGCACACGCCGCTCTGCACACATCGCTCTGACGGATGATATTGCACACGCTGCTCTGCACACATCGCTCTGACGGATGATATTGCACACGCTGCTCTGCACACATCGCTCTGACGGATGATATTGCACACGTTGCTCTGCACACATCGCTCTGACGGATGATATTGCACACGCTGCTCTGCACACATGGCTCTGACGGATGATATTGCACACGCCGCTCTGCACACATCGCTCTGACGGATGATATTGCACACGCTGCTCTGCACACATCGCTCTGACGGATGATATTGCACACGCCGCTCTGCACACATCGCTCTGACGGATGATATTGCACACGTTGCTCTGCACACATCGCTCTGACGGATGATATTGCACACGCTGCTCTGCACACATGGCTCTGACGGATGATATTGCACACGCCGCTCTGCACACATCGCTCTGACGGATGATATTGCACACGCTGCTCTGCACACATCGCTCTGACGGATGATATTGCACACGCCGCTCTGCACACATCGCTCTGACGGATGATATTGCACACGCTGCTCTGCACACATCGCTCTGACGGATGATATTGCACACGCTGCTCTGCACACATCGCTCTGACGGATGATATTGCACACGCCGCTCTGCACACATCGCTCTGACGGATGATATTGCACACGCCGCTCTGCACACATTGCTCTGACGGATGATATTGCACACGCTGCTCTGCGCACATCGCTCTGACGGATGATATTGCACACGCTGCTCTGCACACATCGCTCTGACGGATGATATTGCACACGCCGCTCTGCACACATCGCTCTGACGGATGATATTGCACACGCTGCTCTGCACACATCGCTCTGACGGATGATATTGCACACGCCGCTCTGCACACATCGCTCTGACGGATGATATTGCACACGCCGCTCTGCACACATCGCTCTGACGGATGATATTGCACACGCTGCTCTGCACACATCGCTCTGACGGATGATATTGCACACGCTGCTCTGCACACATCGCTCTGACGGATGATATTGCACACGCCGCTCTGCACACATCGCTCTGCACACATCGCTCTGACGGATGATATTGCACACGCTGCTCTGCACACATCGCTCTGACGGATGATATTGCACACGCCGCTCTGCACACATCGCTCTGACGGATGATATTGCACACGCCGCTCTGCACACATCGCTCTGACGGATGATATTGCACACGCCGCTCTGCACACATCGCTCTGACGGATGATATTGCACACGCCGCTCTGCACACATCGCTCTGACGGATGATATTGCACACGCTGCTCTGCACACATCGCTCTGACGGATGATATTGCACACGCCGCTCTGCACACATCGCTCTGACGGATGATATTGCACACGCCGCTCTGCACACATCGCTCTGACGGATGATATTGCACACGCTGCTCTGCACACATCGCTCTGACGGATGATATTGCACACATCGCTCTGCACACATCGCTCTGACGGATGATATTGCACACGCTGCTCTGCACACATCGCTCTGACGGATGATATTGCACACGCCGCTCTGCACACATCGCTCTGACGGATGATATTGCACACGCCGCTCTGCACACATCGCTCTGACGGATGATATTGCACACGCCGCTCTGCACACATCGCTCTGACGGATGATATTGCACACGCTGCTCTGCACACATCGCTCTGACGGATGATATTGCACACGCCGCTCTGCACACATCGCTCTGACGGATGATATTGCACACGCCGCTCTGCACACATCGCTCTGACGGATGATATTGCACACGCCGCTCTGCACACATCGCTCTGACGGATGATATTGCACACGCCGCTCTGCACACATCGCTCTGACGGATGATATTGCACACGCCGCTCTGCACACATCGCTCTGACGGATGATATTGCACACGCCGCTCTGCACACATCGCTCTGACGGATGATATTGCACACGCCGCTCTGCACACATCGCTCTGACGGATGATATTGCACACGCTGCTCTGCACACATCGCTCTGACGGATGATATTGCACACGCCGCTCTGCACACATCGCTCTGACGGATGATATTGCACACGCCGCTCTACACACATCGCTCTGACGGATGATATTGCACACGTTGCTCTGCACACATCGCTCTGACGGATGATATTGCACACGCCGCTCTGCACACATCGCTCTGACGGATGATATTGCACACGCCGCTCTGCACACATCGCTCTGACGGATTATATTGCACACGCGCTCTGCACACATCGCTCTGACGGATGATATTGCACACGCCGCTCTGCACACATCGCTCTGACGGATGATATTGCACACGCCGCTCTGCACACATCGCTCTGACGGATGATATTGCACACGCCGCTCTGCACACATCGCTCTGACGGATGATATTGCACACGCTGCTCTGCACACATCGCTCTGACGGATGATATTGCACACGCCGCTCTGCACACATCGCTCTGACGGATGATATTGCACACGCCGCTCTGCACACATCGCTCTGACGGATGATATTGCACACGCCGCTCTGCACACATCGCTCTGACGGATGATATTGCACACGCCGCTCTGCACACATCGCTCTGACGGATGATATCTCGGCACACGCTGACTCTCTGCACACATCGCTCTGACGGATGATATTGCACACGCTGCTCTGCACACATCGCTCTGACGGATGATATTGCACACGCCGCTCTGCACAGATCGCTCTGACGGATGATATTGCACACGCTGCTCTGCACACATCGCTCTGACGGATGATATTGCACACGCCGTTCTGCACACATCGCTCTGACGGATGATATTGCACACGCCTCTCTGCACACATCGCTCTGACGGATGATATTGCACACGCTGCTCTGCACACATCGCTCTGACGGATGATATTGCACACGCGCTCTGCACACATCGCTCTGACGGATGATATTGCACACGCTGCTCTGCACACATCGCTCTGACGGATGATATTGCTCACGCCGCTCTGCACACATCGCTCTGATGGATGATATTGCACACGCCGCTCTGCACACACCGCTCTGACGGATGATATTGCACACGCCGCTCTGCACACATCGCTCTGACGGATGATATTGCACACGCTGCTCTGCACACATCGCTCTGACGGATGATATTGCACACGCCGCTCTGCACACATCGCTCTGACGGATGATATTGCACACGCCGCTCTGCACACATCGCTCTGACGGATGATATTGCACACGCTGCTCTGCGCACATCGCTCTGACGGATGATATTGCACACGCTGCTCTGCACACATCGCTCTGACGGATGATATTGCACACGCCGCTCTGCACACATCGCTCTGACGGATGATATTGCACACGCTGCTCTGCACACATCGCTCTGACGGATGATATTGCACACGCCGCTCTGCACACATCGCTCTGACGGATGATATTGCACACCGCCGCTCTGCACACATCGCTCTGACGGATGATATTGCACACGCTGCTCTGCACACATCGCTCTGACGGATGATATTGCACACGCTGCTCTGCACACATCGCTCTGACGGATGATATTGCACACGCCGCTCTGCACACATCGCTCTGCACACATCGCTCTGACGGATGATATTGCACACGCTGCTCTGCACACATCGCTCTGACGGATGATATTGCACACGCCGCTCTGCACACATCGCTCTGACGGATGATATTGCACACGCCGCTCTGCACACATCGCTCTGACGGATGATATTGCACACGCCGCTCTGCACACATCGCTCTGACGGATGATATTGCACACGCCGCTCTGCACACATCGCTCTGACGGATGATATTGCACACGTTGCTCTGCACACATCGCTCTGACGGATGATATTGCACACGCCGCTCTGCACACATCGCTCTGACGGATGATATTGCACACGCCGCTCTGCACACATCGCTCTGACGGATGATATTGCACACGCTGCTCTGCACACATCGCTCTGACGGATGATATTGCACACAGCGCTCTGCACACATCGCTCTGACGGATGATATTGCACACGCTGCTCTGCACACATCGCTCTGACGGATGATATTGCACACGCCGCTCTGCACACATCGCTCTGACGGATGATATTGCACACGCCGCTCTGCACACATCGCTCTGACGGATGATATTGCACACGCCGCTCTGCACACATCGCTCTGATGGATGATATTGCACACGCTGCTCTGCACACATCGCTCTGACGGATGATATTGCACACGCCGCTCTGCACACATCGCTCTGACGGATGATATTGCACACGCCGCTCTGCACACATCGCTCTGACGGATGATATTGCACACGCCGCTCTGCACACATCGCTCTGACGGATGATATTGCACACGCCGCTCTGCACACATCGCTCTGACGGATGATATTGCACACGCCGCTCTGCACACATCGCTCTGACGGATGATATTGCACACGCCGCTCTGCACACATCGCTCTGACGGATGATATTGCACACGCCGCTCTGCACACATCGCTCTGACGGATGATATTGCACACGCTGCTCTGCACACATCGCTCTGACGGATGATATTGCACACGCCGCTCTGCACACATCGCTCTGACGGATGATATTGCACACGCCGCTCTAGCACACATCGCTCTGACGGATGATATTGCACACGCTGCTCTGCACACATCGCTCTGACGGATGATATTGCACACGCCGCTCTGCACACATCGCTCTGACGGATGATATTGCACACGCCGCTCTGCACACATCGCTCTGACGGATGATATTGCACACGCCGCTCTGCACACATCGCTCTGACGGATGATATTGCACACGACGCTCTGCACACATCGCTCTGACGGATGATATTGCACACGCCGCTCTGCACACATCGCTCTGACGGATGATATTGCACACGCCGCTCTGCACACATCGCTCTGACGGATGATATTGCACACGCTGCTCTGCACACATCGCTCTGACGGATGATATTGCACACGCTGCTCTGCACACATCGCTCTGACGGATGATATTGCACACGCTGCTCTGCACACATCGCTCTGACGGATGATATTGCACACGCCGCTCTGCACACATCGCTCTGACGGATGATATTGCACACCGCTGCTCTGCACACATCGCTCTGACGGATGATATTGCACACGCCGCTCTGCACACATCGCTCTGACGGATGATATTGCACACGCTGCTCTGCACACATCGCTCTGACGGATGATATTGCACACGACGCTCTGCACACATCGCTCTGACGGATGATATTGCACACGCCGCTCTGCACACATCGCTCTGACGGATGATATTGCACACGCCGCTCTGCACACATCGCTCTGACGGATGATATTGCACACGCTGCTCTGCACACATCGCTCTGACGGATGATATTGCACACGCTGCTCTGCACACATCGCTCTGACGGATGATATTGCACACGCCGCTCTGCACACATCGCTCTGACGGATGATATTGCACACGCCGCTCTGCACACATCGCTCTGACGGATGATATTGCACACGCTGCTCTGCACACATCGCTCTGACGGATGATATTGCACACGCCGCTCTGCACACATCGCTCTGACGGATGATATTGCACACGCCGCTCTGCACACATCGCTCTGACGGATGATATTGCACACGCCGCTCTGCACACATCGCTCTGACGGATGATATTGCACACGCCGCTCTGCACACATCGCTCTGACGGATGATATTGCACACGCTGGCTCTGCACACATCGCTCTGACGGATGATATTGCACACGCTGCTCTGCACACATCGCTCTGACGGATGATATTGCACACGCCTGCTCTGCACACATCGCTCTGACGGATGATATTGCACACGCTGCTCTGCACACATCGCTCTGACGGATGATATTGCACACGCCGCTCTGCACACATCGCTCTGACGGATGATATTGCACACGCTGCTCTGCACACATCGCTCTGACGGATGATATTGCACACGCCGCTCTGCACACATCGCTCTGACGGATGATATTGCACACGCCGCTCTGCACACATCGCTCTGACGGATGATATTGCACACGCTGCTCTGCACACATCGCTCTGACGGATGATATTGCACACGCCGCTCTGCACACATCGCTCTGACGGATGATATTGCACACGCCGCTCTGCACACATCGCTCTGACGGATGATATTGCACACGCCGCTCTGCACACATCGCTCTGACGGATGATATTGCACACGCCGCTCTGCACACATCGCTCTGACGGATGATATTGCACACGCTGCTCTGCACACATCGCTCTGACGGATGATATTGCACACGCTGCTCTGCACACATCGCTCTGACGGATGATATTGCACACGCCGCTCTGCACACATCGCTCTGACGGATGATATTGCACACGCTGCTCTGCACACATCGCTCTGACGGATGATATTGCACACGCCGCTCTGCACACATCGCTCTGACGGATGATATTGCACACGCCTGCTCTGCACACATCGCTCTGACGGATGATATTGCACACGCTGCTCTGCACACATCGCTCTGACGGATGATATTGCACACGCTGCTCTGCACACATCGCTCTGACGGATGATATTGCACACGCTGCTCTGCACACATCGCTCTGACGGATGATATTGCACACGCCGCTCTGCACACATCGCTCTGACGGATGATATTGCACACGCTGCTCTGCACACATCGACTCTGACGGATGATATTGCACACGCTGCTCTGCACACATCGCTCTGACGGATGATATTGCACACGCCGCTCTGCACACATCGCTCTGACGGATGATATTGCACACGCCGCTCTGCACACATCGCTCTGACGGATGATATTGCACACGCCGCTCTGCACACATCGCTCTGACGGATGATATTGCACACGCCGTTCTGCACACATCGCTCTGACGGATGATATTACACACGCTGCTCTGCACACACCGCTCTGACGGATGATATTGCACACGCCGCTCTGCACACATCGCTCTGACGGATGATATTGCACACGCTGCTCTGCACACATCGCTCTGACGGATGATATTGCACACGCCGCTCTGCACACATCGCTCTGACGGATGATATTGCACACGCCGGCTCTGCACACATCGCTCTGACGGATGATATTGCACACGCCGCTCTGCACACATCGCTCTGACGGATGATATTGCTCACGCCGCTCTGCACACATCGCTCTGACGGATTATATTGCACACGCTGCTCTGCACACATCGCTCTGGACGGATTATATTGCACACGCTGCTCTGCACACATCGCTCTGACGGATGATATTGCACACGCCGCTCTGCACACATCGCTCAGACGGATGATATTGCACACGCCGCTCTGCACACATCGCTCTGACGGATGATATTGCACACG